>NC_134355.1:419740747-419855747 GCF_048569485.1 Anomaloglossus baeobatrachus | reverse complement strand
GTGCCTCCACCACACACACACACACACACACACAGTGCCTCCACCACACACACACCGTGCCTCCATCACACACACACACCGTGCCTCCACCACACACACACACCGTGCCTCCATCACACACACACACCGTGCCTCCACCACACAGCACCGCGGGCTCTCCTTTACCCCGTCCATCCGCTCCGCTCTTCCCCGCAGTCACGTGGTGATGCGCCTGAAAAAAGTTCGGACTTGCGGATCGCGAACGCGAGCGGCGATCACGTGACGCTGCGCGCTTATTATATAGTGATGCTCGGATGTGAGCTGCCTCATTAGTGCACAGTGCAGCGCGGACGTATCATCAGGGCTGCAGCCGCTGCCTGGTAAGTGACCGCCTGTACAGCACATCACCGGCTGTGTACGTATCTGCCTGCAATGTATATATGCACTATAATATTTGCTACGCTTGCCCTGGCTGCTGCTGAGCATTGTGATAAGCACCGGCCGCTCCTAGTGATGGGCCATGTAATGTATAGTATGGCAGCAAGTTTCAGCACTGAGCATAATTACTATCTATGTTAATTTCAAGGGCACGGGTTAAGTTGCTTTCTCGTGTATCCAAAACGTACACTAATATATACACACACACTGCATGTACTATATACATACTGCATATATACAGTAAATATAAGGAGAGATACATACATGCATACAATAAGTAAAGACTGCAAATCAATCCTATTAGATGCCCTTTTTTTGTTGGGGGTGGGATATAGTAGGGTTCACAGCCTTCTTTCTCCCCATTGAGAATATCAGAGACAACTGTCCATTCTCTGTTGATATATCGGAGGTAACGTTTTAAAATATAAGGTGTTCGTAGCCCCTTCCCTGTTACTAATCACAGAAAATCTATTCCTGACCTATATGGCATATACATTATCACTTATGTATTTATGTAACCTAGTGCCTGTAACAATGTAAATACTGATGTATACGTGTAACCTAGTGCCTGTAACAATGTAAATACTGATGTATATGTGTAACCTAGTGCCTGTAACAATGTAAATACTGATGTATATGTGTAACCTAGTGCCTGTAACAATGTAAATACTGATGTATATGTGTAACCTAGTGCCTGTAACAATGTAAATACTGATGTATATGTGTAACCTAGTGCCTATACCACTGTAAACACGGATATATCTATGTGTAACCTAGTGCCTGTAACAATGTAAATACTGATGTATACGTGTAACCTAGTGCCTATAAACAACCACATCCTGGATGTTTCTCTCACTGCAGTTTTATTTTCCTGTAGAGAAATAGAAAGTGAAAGTACTTTCCTATAACTAACACAAAGCCCAGACATATGAGTGCAGTTGGGACTGTTCAGTACCACGCCTCTGCCTAGGGTCACTACTCACACAAAATTAGGGATATTTGGCTTTTGGGTGAAATTTAGGGAAAACGTAAAAAGTTCACACTACAGTGATATTTTATCATGAAAGTAGGGTATTTAAGTAGAAGCATGCAATGGTGTTTTCCTCATCTTTTACACTTTTTTTTAAACAAAAGCCAACAGCAGTGGTGAGCATCAGTTACAGCTTTAGGCCCTGTGCGCACTAGAAAATCAAATTTTCTTAAGAAAATTCCAGACCCGCTGAAGATTATTGCACCTGCGGTAAAAAAACGCAGCAAACCGAAATCCACATGCGGTTTTACCGTGGTTTGCTGCGGTATGTCCCTGCGTTATTTTGATAGCACAGGGAGATGCTCACCTGTCCCGCTCCTGCTGTCCGTGTCTGTGCTGAAGTCTCCCGCTATGCTGTGCCCCGTGTGGCTGTCTCCGGCGCTCTGCTACTGTTCAGTACATAACTGCATATGCATGAGCCGGCCTGTAAGCAGGAGACCAGCGTCTGAGGCAGATCCTGCGCGGCTCACTTCATTTGCCACCTGACCCTCACAGTGACCAGTCGTGGTCTATGGCACTCGCTGTGTCAGGTGTAGAAGAACTGGAAGCATCGTGAGACCTTGTGTGGATTACGTCGGACCTGGAGGGCTGTTATTGGTGGGGTTAATAAAATGGTGAAAGAGGGTGTTTTGTTTTGTCTTTTGTTCAAAATAAAGGATTTTTGGGGTGTTTATGTTTATTTACTTTTACTTACAGTTTAGCAATGAGGGGGGTGTTTCACAGATGCCTGCCATCACTAAACTAGGACTTCGTGGCAGCTGTGGGCTGCTGCCATTAACTCCTTATTACCCCGAATGCCACTGCATCACAGCAACGGGAAGAGCCGGGAAAAGTCCCGGGACTGTCGCATCTAATGGATAACGTGGGGCTCCCCATAACGTGGGGCTCCCCATCCTGAGAATATCAGCCCCCAGCTGTGATGCTTTATCCTGGCTACTATCAAAATTGGGGGGACTGCACGCCGTTTTTTATTTATTTATGTTACTGTACGCTATAGACCTGCCCACCAGCGGCTGTGATTGGTTGCAGTGAAACAGCTGTCAATCAGCGTGGGGGCGTGTCTGCCTGCTACCAATCACAGCCACCGGTAAGCAGGGAAGGCGTGAATTATGTTATGATCCTAATGAGCGGCGGCTCTGGAAGATGAAAGAGCTGCCGCGGAGCAGTGTGACAGCTGCCTGGTCATCGGTGAGTATGTAGCGCTTGCTCCTACCCCTTTGCGCCAGATTCTGTTCCCTATAAACTTTATATGGGGAGTAGCATCTGGCCAGATACCGGGGATTAATCCTCCGCCGACCAAGAGTCAGTGGGTGATTGATCTGCCAGCCCTCCAAACCGCAGGTACCTGCGGAAATTAAGTGACATGCACATGAGTTCCGCAGCAAAACCAGCAGGGACAAAAAAATGCAGTGTGCACACAGCATTTTTATCCCCATAGGTTTTGCTGGAGAAGGACTGCAGAAATGTTATCAACATTTTCTGCAGCATTTATTTAGTGCAATTCCGCGGTAAAATCCGCAGCGTGCGCACAGGGCCTTACAATGACATCTCATGCTGTTCACAAGTGGAGTTATTGTTTATAGAGGCATGGCATCCATTATTCTTGAATAATGTCCCTCAGGTCATTGAGGTTCTGGGCTACAGAGTTACAAGCATCTACACAGCAACTCTGCTGATCCCATAGTATTTCTATGGGATTCAGGTCTGGAGGAGTGCAGGCTGCTCCATTTGAAGTACCCCAATCTTCAGCAGCCATTCTCTAATGATGCGACCTCGAAGAGCTGGAGCATTGTCATCCATGAAGATGAAATTAGGCCTGTGTTGTTCATGCAGAGGCATAAAAACTGTATTAATAATATTATTCAAGTAGTAGGGGCTTGTCCCTATACCATTCATAACGTGTAGGCCAGTTCTGTATTGACTAAAAACACCTACCCACACTGTAATATCACCACCACCACCAAAGGATTGACTAATGACAACAGTGGCTGATGCATAGCGCTCTCTCTGATGGCTCAGACATTGTTGGTGGCCATCATTTCTGATGTCGACTTTCATCATTGGACAGCATCATTCCCACTGTTGCATCATCCAGCATAGGTGATCCATGTGCCTGGTGGTGGTGGTGGGGTCAGGTACCCTTGCAGTCGTCTAGCAAACAGACCACGCTGATGTAAATTGTTTTGAATGGTTTGACGTGACACTTTGGTGCCTCTCACCTTCCTTAAGCCCCCGAGTGTTTTGCGTTTTTCCGAGGGTTTTTTTCCTCTCTTCCGAGAACCGTAACTTTTTTATTTTTCCATCAATCTTGCCATATAAGGGCTTGTTTTTTGCGGAACGAGTTGTACTTTTAAATTGAACCATAAGATTTACCATATAGTGTACTGGAAAGTAGTAAAAAAATTTCAAGTGTGGAAAATTGCAAAAAAAGTGTGACACAATAGTTTTTGGGATATTTTATTCACCGGGTTCACTATATGGTAAAACTGATGTGTCAGTGTGATGCCTCAAGTCAGGGCGAGTTTGGAGACATCAAACATGAATAGGTTTACTTGTATCGAAAGTGTTAAAAAAATTCACAAGTTTGTTCAAAAAAAAAGTGGCTTACATTTTGCGCCATTTTTCGAAACCCATAGCATTATAATTTTTCGGGATCTATGGCTCAGTGATGGATTATTTTTTGCGTCCCGAGCTGACGTTTTTAACTGTACCATTTTTACGCAGATGCTACATTTTGATCAACAGTTATTGCATTTTGCGCAAAATTTGTGGCGACCAAAAAAATGCAATTTTGGCGTTTGGAATTGTTTTGCCGCTATGCCGTTTACTGATCAGATTAATTGATTTTATATTTTGATAGATCGGGAATTTCTAAACGCGGCAATACCAAATATGTGTATATTTTTTATTTTTTTTAACCCTTTAATTTTCAATGGGGGGGAAAGAAGAGTGATTTGAACTTTTAGGTTATTTTTATTTTTTTAATTTAAATTTTTTTTTTTAACTTTTTTTTTTATTTTACTAGGTCCTCTAGAGGGCTATATGGATTAGCAGTCTGATCGCTCTTCCATATCTCCAGATCACAGCTACAGAGCTGAGATCTGCAGATATGCTGCTTTACTTTCAATGCCGGCACTATTCCGGCATTGAGGGAAAGTGACTCATGTTGGCTACAGGCGTCATCACATGACCCTGTGCTACCATGGCAACCACCTGAAGTCGCGTGATCACGTCACCTGACTTCCGATGGGGTCGGGGTAAGTTATCATAATCGCTGCGCGCATATACATTTTGCTGCCAGATTTTGGCAGTGAGATGTAAGCGGTTAATAGTCGCGGGTGGAACGTGATTATCACATATATATATATATATATATATATATATATATATATATATATATGTGTGTAATCTAATATATAAAGGTGTGTGTGTGTGTGTGTGTGTGTGTGTGTATGTATGTATGTATGTATGTATGTCTGGGATTGGCATCCGCACCGTCGCAGCTACAGCCACAAAATTTTGCACACTCACACTTCTGGCCCCCGAGAGCGTCATAGGCTATGTTTCGAGGGGAAATTTTAACCCCGCTCTTTACAGTTATTCGCCAAAAAACCTGCCTCCATTAAAGCGAATGGAGCTGGGAGCCACAGTGCAGCCAGAGCTTCAGAAGAATGCGCAGCCACGCCCTTATATGGAATGTTGGCGTGTCACAATGCAGCCAGGGAAAGAGACAGACACAGACAGGGTAAGAAACAGACCCCACACACACACACAAACCGCGCAACACTCACAGCACCACACACACACCGCTGCAGACACACAGCGCTCCACAAACAATGCAACACATGCAACACACAAACACCGCTCTTACACACCCAGACCATTTACAGCGCCCTACACAAACACTTGGCAACTACACACAACAACATCTATATATATATAGATAGATAAATAGATAGATAGATATATTATATATATATATCTCTCTATCTAACTATAACAAAAATCATACATTAACTACACAATAAACTCTAGAATACCCTATGCATTAGAATAGGGCTACCATCTAGTGTGTGTGTGTGTGTGTGTATGTATGTATGTATGTATGTATGTATGTATGTATGTATGTATGTATATATATATATAATATATATATATATCTCTGGCTGTACTACCCGGCTTCGCCCGGGTTAATAACTGCTGTTAACAAAATGGAATGTATTAACAAAAATTTATTCTGCACACAAAAACCACAAAACAAATAGATAGAAATGTAATTATTAAAAGGCAAAAACTAAGCTAATAGAAGCATTTCACAACATATATTTCAACACCACAGATATTCCACACAGATTTAACATCCAATGACCTCACACATACTGAGAATGTCCTTTGTTGCCTATATTAACCAATTAGAGCTCAGTTTAATTAACTGTAGCAAAATAGAAGCTAAGCTGTGATTGGTTGCTATTGGCAGCCTGATAAATCTCAGGCAACAGAAAGCCCCCCCCCTGACAGTATATATTAGCTCACACATACACATATAGACAGGTCATGTGACTGACAGCTGCCGTATTTCCTATATGGTACATCTGTTGTTCTTGTAGTTTGGCTGCTTATTAATCAGATTTTTATTTGTGAAGGATAATACCAGACTTGTGTGTGTTTTAGGGCGATTATGTGGCGAGGTTGGTGTATGTGTGGTGAGATGTGTGCTGAGGGTGATATATGTGTTCAAGCACGTGATAGTGTGTGGCGCATTTTGTGTGTGTGTTCATATCCCAGAGTGTGGTGAGTATCCCATGTCGGTGCCCCACCTTAGCAACTGTATATACTCTTTGGCGCCATCACTCTCATTCTTTAAATCCCCCTTGTTCACATCTGGCAGCTGTCAATTTGCCCCCAACACTTTTCGTTTCACTTTTTCCCCATTATGTAGATTGGGGCAAAATTGATTGGTAAATTGGAACGCGCAGGGTTAAAATTTCGCCTCACAACATAGCACCCGGCGCTGCCCGGGATAGTAACTGTCTCTCTGTTTCTCTCCCATTCTCTGTCTGTCTCCCCCTCTGTATATATCTCTCTGTCTCTCTCTCTCTATCTCTTTCCCTGTCTGTCTCTTTCCCTGTCTGTCTCAATCTCTTTCCCTGTCTGTCTATCTGTCTCTTTCCCTGTCTGTTACTTTCCCTCTCTTTCCCTGTAAGTCTGTCTCTTTGTCTGTGTCTGTCTCTTTGTGTCTGTCTCTTTCCCTGGCTGCATTGTGACACGCAAACATTCCATATAAGGGCGTGGCTGCGCATTCTTCCGAAGTTCTGGCTGCACTATGGCTCCCAGCTCCATTCGCTTTAATGGAGGCAGGTTTTTTGGTGAATAACTGTAATGAGCGGGGTTAAAATTTCCCCTCGAAACATAACCTATGACGCTCTCGGGGTCCAGAAGTGTGAGTGTGCAAAATTTTGTGGCTGTAGCTACGACTGTGCAAATGCCAATCCCGGATATACACACATACACACACACACACACATTCAGCTTTATATATTAGATATATCTCTCTATCTCAGCTGTTAAAATCAGCTAATATGTGTGCGGATCGCCGCCGCCTGCCAATGGCAGGGGGCGGGGATTAACCTCACACGATCCATGACGTACCCAGTACGTCATGGATCACTAAGGGGTTACGTTTGCTTGGAGTTGTGTGGCATTTATCATCCGGTTACAAAGTGCACAAGGGAGCTATGTTCAGTATAAGGTGGCCATATCCAGATTAAGGGGGCTAATTTTAGGATGGGGGGCTATGAGGGACATATACTCTATATGATTTGTTAGACGGACACTGGCATTATAAGACGGACCCCATTTATTAAAAAAAATCTCTTCCTTCACCAAATTTGAGGGTGTGTCTTATAATCCGGTGCGTCTTATATAGCGAAAAATACGGTAATTGTCTTCCATCCCTCCCACTCCATGTAATGTTCTCTCTCCCAGCCCTCCAATTAAGTCTTCTCTTCCTTGTCCCCCTCCCCCCCAATCATTGCAATTCTGTTTCCTCTCCCTCGATTTCACTTATATGTCCTATACCTCTTCTACCCCTCAGCTCATTATTATAGTTTCATGTTCCCTCTCCCATGTTCACTGTCATATCAATTCCAATTCATTGCAATTTCATGTGCTCCTTCCAACTTATTACAGTTCATGTCTGCTTGTCCTAGCTGTTTAACCCCTTAACGACCGCCGATACGCCTTTTAACGGCGGTAATTAAGGGGACTTCTTCCGATCCGCCGCTTTTTAACGGCGGTCGGAAAAAAGCGTATAGCGCCCCCCAGAGTCCGGAAATATCCGGGGTCTCAGCTGCCGGGGGTAGCTGAGACCCTGGAGATCATGATTCTGGCCGTTTTTTCCGGTCCCCAGTCACGTGATGACCGGTATACACCGTATACCGATGATCAGGTTACAGTAAATGACCGCGCCGGTAAAAAATCATTTATCTCCCATCTGGCATAAACAAACATGTCAGATGGGAGATAAATCTCTTTCCCGGTTCCCTCCGGTCCCCTCGGTATCCCCAAAGTGCCCCCCCGACCCCCAACCCCCTCCCAAAAATCCAAGATGGCCGCGCGCACCGCCGATCACAGCAGCGCGCCGGCCACATTCACACTGTTCCTATGGTTTCTGTCGCATGTGCCATAACACATACGACAGAAACCTGCTCCCTAGGCCCTGCCGGGTCCCCCCCTATCCCCCCCGGTGTCCCCCGGTGTCATACATACCTGTCGGAGCGCTGATCCCTCGCAGCCCCTTCCTCCGGCTCCTTCTCAGCAGACGCCGGTCACATGTGCCGAGCAGCTGACAGCTTCCTGTGTTCAGGACGCTGGCTGCTGCTGCTGCTGCACGGAGTCTGCAGCTGTGACCCGGGGAGAGTGGGTGTAGATTCTTTGCACCCACTCTCCTCAAATGGAGGGTCTGCCCTCCTAGAAAATGGGGGATACGTTCCCTGAACGTGTCCCCCATATTCTAGAAGGTCCAGAGTCGACGTGGGACGTCCAAATGGATTACTTTGGATTTTTTTTTCTTTTCTTTTCAATAAATTGGTCAATCAGGGAATGTTTTGGGGAGTGTTTTTTCAAATAAATTTTTTTTTGTTGTCAATTTTTTTTTTTTATTACTGTCAATTAGTTATGTCGGGTATCTGATAGACGCCGTGACATAACTAATTGCTGGGCTTGATGCCAGGTGACATTACACACCTGGTATCAACCCCATTTATTACCCCGTTTGCCAACGCACCAGGGCGCAGGATGAGCTGGGGCGAAGCGCCAGAATTGGCGCATCTAATGGATGCGCCACTTCTGGGGCGGCTGCGGCCTGCTATTTTTAGGCTGAGAAGAGTCCAATAACCATGGCTCTTCCCACCCTGAGAATACCAGACCCCAGCTGTCAGCTTCACCTTGGCTGGTGATCTAATTTGGGGGGACCCTATGTTTGTTTGTTTTTTTTAATTATTTATTTATAAATAATTAAAAAAAAAACAAACAGCTTGGGGAGCCCTCCAAATTGATCACCAGACAAGATGAAGCTGTCAGCTGTGGTTTGCAGGCTACAGCTGTCTGCTTTACCCTAGCTGGCTATCAAAAATAGGGGGGACCCCACGTCATTTATTTTAATTTATTTTTTTTTTCTTTTTGGGCTAAATACAAGGCTAGGCACCCTTTAGTGCCACATGAAAGGCACTAAAGGGCGCCAGCTTAGAATATGCAGGGGGGTGGGACGTTATATATGCTTGACATCTATCCATTCATCCATTGTAGCATTTTAGGCTGTGTGCCCACAATCAGGGTTTGCAGCGTTTTGGGCGCAGATTGTTTTACCTGCATCCATAACGCTGCGTTGTGCAGTAGAAGCACAGTTGAAGGATTTTTAGAAATCCCGTGCCCACTGTGCTTCTTTTCTCCGCAGCATAAACCGACCTGTGGCGCAGCTTCCCGAGCCTCAGCATGTCAATTTATGCTGCGGAGATGAGTGTGCTCTGCAGGTAGCATAGAGCTCCACAGCAGCCTGAACCCAAATCGTGGGCATGGGCAGCTGCGTTCTCCCATGGACAACACTCACATCTCTGTAGGAAGGCTGACACTGTGTACTAGACGCCATGTCGCTGGATCATGGCCACATAGCCTAAAAGAGAGAAATTTGTTGCTACAGCAACATTTTTGTGAAGTACCTGTGGATTCAAAATGCTTACTATACTCCTTAATAAAATCCTTGAGGGGTCCAGTTTCCAAAATGGAGTCACTTGTGGGGGGTTTCTAATGTATAGGTACCCAACAGGCCCTGCTAATGTGACATGGTGCGCGCAATTTTTCAACTTTTCCAAAATTCAAATGGTGTGCCTTCCATTCCAAGCCCTGCCATATATCCAAACAGAGGTTTTTGGCCACATATGGGGTATCCCTGCGATCACAAGAAATTGGATAACAACCTGTGGGGTATACGTTTTGTTGTTGCCTCTTGAAAAAGTGAGAAATGTGATGCTAAAGAAACATTTTTGTGAAAAAAATGAAAATTTTCAATATGGCAACCTAAGCTTATCAAATTCTGTGAAGTATTCGTGGATTCAAAATGTTCAATATACACCTAGATAAAAGCCTTGAGGTTTCTTGATTCCAGAATGGGGTCACTTGTGGGGGGCCTCCACTGTTTAGGCACTTTAGGGGTTTTCCAAATGCGACATAGCGTCCACTAATTATTCCAGCCAAATGTTCAGTCAAATTGCACTCCTTCCCTTCCAAGACCTGCCGTGTGCCCAGACAGTTGATTTCCACCACATATAAGATATCACCAAACTCAGGAGAAATTGCAGAATACATTTCATGGTGATTTTTTTCCTGTTACCCTTGTGAAAAAAAAAGCTACCTGGTTGAAGTAACAATTTTGTGGTAAAATTTTATTTTTTTATTTTCATGGCTCAACGTTATAAACTTCTGTGAAACACCTGGGGGTTCAGGGTACTCACCAAACATCTAGATAAATTCCTTGAGAGGCCTAGTTTCCAGTATGTGGTCACTTGTGGTGGTTTTTTGCTGTTTACGTACCTTAGGGGTCCTCCAAATGCAACATGGTGCCCGCAATCTTTTTCAGCCAAATTTCCTTTCCAAAATTCAAATATTGCTCCTTTCGTTCCAAGCCCTCCCATTTGTCCAAACAAAGGTTTCAGACCACATACGAGGTATCACCGCACTCATAAAAAAGTGGGTAACAAACATTTGGGTCAAATATTTGGAATTACCTCTTGAAAAAGTGAGAGAATTGATGCTAAAGCAACATTTTTGAGAAAAAAATTACAATTTTCAATATGACAAAGTAACGTTATCAAAATCTGTGAAGTACCTGTGGGTCCAAAATGCTCAGTATACCCCTCGATAGAAGCCTTAAGGGGTCTAGTTTCCAAAATGGGGTCACTTGAGGGGGGTTCCTGCTGTTTAGGTACCTTAGGGGATCTGTAAAAGCAACATGGTGCCCGCAATCTGTTTCAGCCAACTTTGCTTTCCAAAATTCAAATATTGCTCCTTTCATTCCGAGCCCTCCCATTTGCCCAAACAAAGGTTTCTGACCACATGTGGGGTATCGGCGTGCTCATAAGAAAGTGGGTAACAAAGTGTGAGGTCCAATTTTTGGTGTTACCTCTTGAAAAAGTAAGAAAATTAGTGCTAAAGTAACATTTTTAGGTAAAATGTTAATTTTTATTTTTTTTCATTCCATATTACTTTAGTTCCTGTGAAGCACCTGAAGGGTTAATAAACTTCTTGAATGTGGTTTTGAGTACCTTGAGGGGTGCAGGTTTTAGAATGGTGTCACTTTTGGGTATTTTCTGTCACCTAGGCCTCTCAAAGTCACATCAAATGGGATGTGGTCCCTAAAAAAATGGTTTTGTAAATTTTGTTGAAAAAATGGGAAATTGCTGATGAACTTTGAACCCTTCTAACTTCCTAACCCCAAAAAATTTTGTTTCAAAAATTGCGCTGATCTAAAGTAGACAAGTGAGAAATGTTATTTATTAACTATTTTGTGTGACATAACTCTCCGGTTTATGGGCATAAAAATTAAAAGTTTGAAACTTGCAAAATTTTTAATTTTTTTGTCAAATTTCAGATTTTTTCACAAATAAAATAAAAAAATATCATCCTAAATTTACCTCTAACATGAAGCCCAATATGTCACGAAAAAACAATCTCAGAATCACCGGGATCCATTGAAGCGTTCCAGAGTTATAACCTTATAAAGTGACACTGGTCAAAATTGCAAAAAATGGCCTGGGCATTAAGTACAAATCTGGCTTCGTCCTTAAGGGGTTAAAAAAAGAAAAAAATAATTTACCTTTCAAGACAGTCGTTTGTGATAGCTTTCATCCCCTTCTGGTTGGGTAACTCCTAAATGACACAGCAGGCATAATGATGCCACTTAAAGGGCTGAGGAGGAAACAGAATAAGGGTATGTTCACACGTGGCATATTTTTTTTTTTTTTACCACAAAGATGCAGCGTTTTTGTCACAAAAAAAACGCATTTGATGCGTTTTTACTGCATTTTGCACAATGCGTTTAAGTCAAATCTATTGACTGGAAGGGCTCAAAAACGCTGGAAAAGCGAAAAAAAGAATATATTTTGTTGATATACATTTTTATACAAACCTCTGTCTATCTCTCTATATAATGTGTATATATATGTGTGTGTGTGTGTGTGTGTATATATATGTATGTATGTGTATGTATGTATATATACACACATTTTATTTATATATATATATATATATATATATATATATATATATATATATATATGTGTTTGTATATATACATACATACACATATATATATATATATATATATATATATATATATATATATGTACACACATATATATGCATTATATGTATGTATGTATGTGTATATACATACATACATACATACCTCCCAACCGTCCCGGATTGCACGATTTATCAGGGCTGTCCCGCACTCCCGCAGCTCACAGCTGATGTCCCGGCTCCTCCCCTCAGTGGAGTGAATAAATCAAATTAAATTATCATCGGCTCTGGATTTTCGGGGCGGCCGGGACTCGAACTCGTGCAGCTGTGATTCATTGTTTCAAAGGCAGCAGCTCTAACCACTGAGCTACTGCCTCTATTGAAAGCAATAGGAAGATTTTGTTATCTTGACCTCTATACTGCAGGGGAGACACCAGAAGCAGGTTATTCAGCTGCAAAGATGGAGGGATGAATGGAGGGATAGAGGGATGAAAGGAGGGATAGAGGGAGGGATGGATGAATGGAGGGATAGAGGGATGAAAGGAGGGATAGAGGGAGGGATGGATGGATGATAGAGGGATGAATGGAGGGATAGAGGGATGAAAAGAGGGAGGGATGGATGGATGATAGAGGGATGAATGGAGGGATAGAGGGATGAAAGGAGGGATAGAGGGAGGGATGGATGAATGATAGAGGGATGAATGGAGGGATAGAAGGAGGGATGGATGACAGAGGGATGAATGGAGGGATAGAAGGATGGATGGATGGATGATAGAGGGATGAATGGAGGGATAGAGGGAGGGATGGATGACAGAGGGATGAATGGAGGGATAGAGGGATGGATGGATGATAGAGGGATGAATGGAGGGATAGAGGGAGGGATGAATAGAGGGATGAAAGTAGGGATAGAGGGATGGATGGATGATAGAGGGATGAATGGAGGAATGAATGGAGGGATAGAGGGAGGGATGGATGCATGGATGATAGAGGGATGAATGGAGGGATAGAGGGATGGATGGATGGATGATAGAGGGATGAATGGAGGGATGAATGGAGGGATGAATGGAGGGATGAATGGAGGGATAGAGGGAGGGATGGATGGATGATAGAGGGATGAATGGAGGGATGAATGGAGGGATAGAAGGAGGGATGAATGGAGGGATAGAGGGATGAAAGGAGGGATAGAGGGAGGGATGAATGCATGGATGATAGAGGGATGAATGGAGGGATAGAGGGATGGATGGATGCTAGAGGGATGAATGGAGGTATAGAGGGATGGATGGATGATAGAGGGATGAATGGAGGGATAGAGGGATAGAGGCAGGGATGGATGGATGATAGAGGGATGAATGGAGGGATAGAGGGAGGGATGAATGGAGGGATAGAGGGATGGATGGATGATAGAGGGATGGATAGAGGGATGGATGGATGGATGATAGAGGGATGAATGGAGGGATAGAGGGAGGGAGGGATGGATGGAGGGATGAATGGAGGGATAGAGGGATGAAAGGAGGGATAGAGGGATGGATGGATGATAGAGGGATGAATGGAGGGATAGAGGGAGGGAGGGATGAATGGAGGGATAGAAGGAGGGATGAATGGAGGGATAGAGGGATGAAAGGAGGGATAGAGGGAGGGATGGATGCATGGATGATAGAGGGATGAATAGAGGGATAGAGGGAGGGGTAGAGGGAGGGATGGATAGATGATAGAGGGATGAATGGAGGGATAGAGGGAGGGATGAATGGAGGGATAGAGGGAGGGATGGATGGATGATAGAGGGATGAATGGAGGGATGAATGGGGGGATAGAGGGAGGGATGGGTGGATGAATGGAGGGATGAATGGAGGGATAGAGGGAGGGTTAGAGGGATGAATGGAGGGATGAATGGAGAGATAGAGGGATGGATGATAGTGGGATGGATGGATGATAGAGGGATGGATGATAGAGGGATATATAGATACACGACAGATAATAGATAGAGATAGAATCATAGATAGATAGAATCATAGATAGAGAGATAGAATCATAGATAGAGGGATAGAGATAGATAGATAAATACTGTATCTCAATGTTGGTGAAAGAGTCAGATTCATTTGTTCCCATAAAACTACTATAAAGAAATGAGGAAAAAAATACAAATACAATTTTTTTTATTTTTTATTTTTTTTATCTTCACCACCTTGGATTCAAACCAGCAACGTTCAAAACTTGTGTCCTGCAACCTCCTGGCTTTCCTAGCTACTCTAGCTGTTGAGCCACTAGGATTGATGATGTCAGAGGGAGGATTTCACATAAATGAACCTACAATGCAGCCATCTCTATGTCCTGTATTCTAGAGGGAGAGGAAAAGAGGATTTTTTTTCTTCTAATAAAGTTACTAAAAATAATAAAAAATAGAATGTAATTTTATTGCACTTTTATATAAAATAATAAACATCACAAATCAGCAAATAAAAGGGACATATTTGGTGTCCCTGTAATCGTAATGACCTGAACAACACAGCGATCAGGATTATTTATGGGGATCGGTAAATGGCGGGAAAAAAAAGGCGCAATTTATTATTTTTCTTTATTAAAACCCATAAAAAATGTAATAAAAATGGATCACTGAGGCCGTGTTCACACATAGCGTAAATGCTGCATTTTTTTCTGCCGGTGTCCGCGCCACGAGTGCAATAACAATGTTCTCTGATTATTGCGTGTTTGCGGTATTTTTTATACATTGTCCCCCTTATTTGATACATATTTGTTGCTGATGTGAATCCTGAAGCTTATAAAGAAAGAAACACCAAATCCGCACAGTTCAGCGGCATCTTTCCACGCACCAGGAGCAGATATTTCAGGACGTCTCATCCACTTTGCTTGGACAATTAGTCCATATTCACATGTAGTGTAAATGCTGCATATTTTTCTGCTGTTTTTTTGCACATTTATTCTGCTGTGTTTAATTGTCCAAGTAAAGTGTATGTGGTTCCATGAAAAGACGCCGCTGAATTCTGCGGTTTTCGGGGGGGGGGGTTTCTCTGGAGGTTTCTATGTGGAGCTTAAAAAATGCAGGAAAAAGCTTCTCTGTACAATAAAAACACTTAAAAACGCAGATTCACATCTGAACCAAAAACGCATTAAATAATGGAGAAAAGGCAGAAAAAATGCAGCAAAAATTCAGCAAAAATGGAAAAAACAGAGAAGATTGTTATTGTGTAGTTTGGTGCAGACAGAAACAAAAAGAAACAGAATTTATGCAACGTGTGAACACAGATTGATAGGCACAAATAAGCAACATGTCATATAGTGACACAGAAATATAAAAAAATTCTGACTGCTATGAATATGAATGAACAGTCCATGGCATCTGCTGAATGACCCTTACTTCCAAATGGGTGTGGCTAGGGGTGTGGCTAGGGCGTGGTCAAAATTTGCCGCGACGCGCTGCGCGCGCCGCATGCTTTGTCCCTCTTTCCTTTCTTGAAAAGTTGGGAGGTATACATACATACATACATACATACATACATACATACATACATACATACATACATACATACATACATACATACATATACATATATATATATATATAGTGACGGGGGTACTCACTCAGCTTGCGTCTCAGTTACATCCAGGACGGCACGTTGCATAAAACTTCAGGCTGCCTTATTTACACTGCATAAAGCATACCGCCTGTACAGAAAACAAATGGCATTTACATGCAGGAAAACAGGCATATTCCCAAACGGCCCTTCAGTGACTGTCCAATAAGTCCCAGCATAGAGACTTCTCACAGGAGGCTTCCTCACCTCTGCACACGGACCCAGTCAGCGTATCCAACCTCCACAAACAGTCAGGTTCAGTCAGCTTCTAGCTGAGCTGATTAGCAATGCGCAACCAGCTCTGTCCTCACCTCCTGTACCATCACCCATTCCCTGTAGACTGTGAGCCCTCGTGGGCAGGGTCCTCTCTCCTCCTATACCAGTCTGTTTTGTACTGTTGATGATTGTTGTACGTATACCCTCTTTCACTTGTAAAGCGCCATGGAATAAATGGCGCTATATTATTAGTAATAGTAATAATAATAATAATAATAATAATAATATCAGCCACATGTCAAACACTCCCAGGGACAAAGGTATGTGGATAGCCAGACCCGCCCATCTCTCTGGCTATCCGTAAGACCTGGCCCAGAAATGCCCTAATAAGTCTTGTGGCACTACAAGTGCTAGAGCAGATATCCAGGCTTACACCATTTTCATGGAACACACCCTCCGCCATGTTACACTATATATATATATATATATATATATATATATATATATATATATATATATATATATATATATATATATATATATATATATATATATATATATATATATATATAACCCCTTAACGACCGCGGGCCGTAAAATTACGTCCTAGCGGTCATAATGTTACTGCCCGCGGTCTGCCGGCAGCATCATGCTGCGATCGGCACACATTTCAGCTGATTTTCACAGCTGAGATGTGTGCCTGCTAGGCACGAGCAGAATCGTTATTTGCTCGTGCCGTTTAACCCCTTATATGGCGCTGTCAATATGTGACAGCGCCATTATAAGCGCGATCGCGGTAAACTTTTACTTACCGCCCGATACCGGAAGTCACGTGACGCGATCACGTGACTTCCGATAGTTGTCATAGTAGCACAGGGTCATGTGATGACTCCTATACTACACATGACTTGCTTTCACTTTCGCTGTGCCCGCTGCACAGTGAAAAAAGAGAGCGTATCTGCTGTTTACAGCTGTGTAGCTGTAATCAGCAGATACTGAAGAGCGATCGGATTGCTGATTGCAATAGCCCCCTAGGGGGACTAGTAAAATAAAAAAAAAAGTGAAAAAAAAGTTTTAAAAAAAAAACCAAAAAACCTAAACGTTCAAATCACCCCCCATTCGCCCCATTGAAAATTAAAGGGTTAAAAAAATAAAAAATACACACATTTGGTATCACCGCGTTCAGAAACGCCCGATCTATCAAAATATAAAATCAATTAATCTGATCAGTATACGGCGTAGTGGCAAAAAAAATTCCAAACGCCAAAACGACGTTTTTTTGTCGCCGCAACTTTTGCGCAAAATGCAATAAGAGTCGATCAAAACGTAGCATCTGCGCTAAAATGGTACCGTTAAAAACGTCAGCTCGAGACGCAAAAAATAAGCCGTCACTGAGCCATAGATCCCAAAAAATGAGAACGCTACGGGTCACGGAATATGGCGTAAAACGTGCGCCACTTTTTTCGGACAAACTTCCGATTTTTTTTTTTTAACCCCTTATATAAACGTAAACCTATACATGTTTGGTGTCTACGAACTCGCACTGACCTGAGGCATCACAGCCACACATCAGTTTTAACATATAGTGAACACAGTGAATAAAATATCTCAAAAACCATAGTGCTATCGCACTTTTTTTGCAATTTTTCTGCATTTGGAATTTTTTTGCCGTTTTCCAGTACACTATATGGTAAAACCGATGGTTTCATTTAAAAGTACAGCTCATTCCGCAAAAAATGAGCCCTCACATGACCATATTGACAGAAAAATAAAAAAAGTTACGTCTCTCAGAAAAAGAATGGCGAAAAAAAAACCGGAAAGCGAAAAATCGGCCGGTCGTGAAGGGGTTAATATTATTAAGGCTATGTGCGCACGTGTGCGTAATTCATGCAGTTACGCTGCATGCGTCCTGCGTCCCCTGCACAATCTATGGAGATTGTGCAGGGGCCGTGCGCACGTGGCATATTAGAATGCAGCGATTCGGCTGCTGCTCGAATCGCTGCGTTCTAAGAAGTGACATGTCACTTCTGTGCGCTTTGCCGGCAGCCCCTGCTCTGTCTATGGCAGGAGCTGCAGGCAGAGCGCACGTTCTCGCCGGCACCATGCGCTTCAGAACGGAGCTTTTCAGCTGCGCTCTGAAGCGCACCTTTTAGGTGCCGTGCAGAGCGCACACGTGCGCACATAGCCTAATACTGCCAGTATTTTTAACATTTTAGTTCACACTCTCTCATCCTCCTAGGTGCTGTTTTCACCTATAACCTATTATCTCGGCTAGGCCCCCACCCATTAGGAGCGCTAGTGTTCTTAATTCTATTTAATCACATTTAAACTCCCATTCTCCTGTTTATAAATTCGGATATGATGGAGTTTGTGTTTGCAGTGGAGTGACCATGGTCTGACATCCGCAAGTATGGTGTTAATGGTTATAAGGAGTTCTGTATATTTCTTTTAAATAGGGCAGCATTTAATGATAAAACATATTGTAAGACATGTTCCTGACCTGCTTTGATAAGTGCGACTTCTTTACTAGATGAGCATTTATCTGAGCTTAAACTCAAATTGTTTTAGGAACAGAAAGGGCAGTGCACAACCTCTCTATCAGTGCTCTTGGAATATCTGACAGCCCCATCAGGGCCTACACTAGCCACAATAGCCATGGTATTATTTATTATCAATGAAGTCATTGCCGAAATATCTATATGTTAGCAAAACAGGCATTTTGTAGTATGAAAGTCTCACCATTTTTATAGAATAGAATACTAAATGACAATTTGTTAATTCCTTTCTTTATGTATATTTTTACATTCTGCAGGTACCTTCCAGACAATGTATAATAAGAAGATGCCTGTATAAAAGTATAAGGCACATGCACGACTCATTCTTCCTGAAGATGGCTGCACATCGTGATCTTGTGGCTGCCCTGAGCAGTTTTGACTTTGATTTGGACTATTCATCCTGGAACACCCGACTGATTCTGATAATGGCAGGATTTTTATTTTACGTAGGCATTTTTGCATTCATTCACTTTACATCACTAGTGCTTTCTGCCACTTACAGATCACTCCCTGCCAAAGACAAGGTAACTTGGAATACGGTGGCTACACGGGCTTCATTCGGACTCCTTTGCTATGTGGCTGGGCTAAATGCACTCCTTATTGACCCAGTTCTCGCTGCTGATAAGATCACTGGTCGACAGGGCTGGTCTGCTTTTATTATCTTAATAGCAACTGGCTATTTTTTATATGAAAACATTGCTCTTTTCATATATAGTTTTGTGTTTTGGATATTTAATCTCTCTGACACTGTCCACCACATTATTGCTTTTATTGGATGCTTTGGTGCTGTAATTTGTAGTACATCAGGACATTATTTGACAATAGTTTCATTACTATTAGAGATGGCTACTCCATTCACCTGTACTTCATGGATACTAATAAAGGTAAGAATACATTGTGGGAAAGAAACTAGAACTGTACTTTCAGCAGAGATTGCACAAATCAATATTACAGGCAAATTACAGGGAACCTGTCACCAGATTTTGGCCTTGTAAACTAAAACTAGCACCTTAAGCATTTTATAATGGTGCATGTTAACCCCTGAGCGTCCCTGTAGACCCTACAAATACCTTTTATAAAATCTCCCACCCGAATGTATGTAAATTGCCCGGTCCGGTCCGATGGGCGTCCTAATCTGTGTCTCCTGTCCCTCCTTTCGCCGTCTTCCTGAGTGACATGGATGACGCCTCCGGCGCTATACACGTAGGTGGGCAAATTATCGCACTTGCGCAAACACATTCCTGGCTCGCACTGACGCACTTCTCTCTTCCCTTGTGTGGAGAGAGCTGAAAACATAGGTGCGCTTGCGCGAACCGGCGAGTCCTCTGCGCAGGCGTGACATTTTGCCTGGGAATGAGGATAACGTCAGCTGCGCCTTTTACATCACTGGGCAAAATCTTGTTTGCGCAGGCACACCTAAGGCGAGCTTTACACACAGAGACATCGCTAGCGATGTCGCTGGTGAAAGCACCCGCCCCCGTCGGTTGTGCGTCACGGGAAAATCGCTGCCTGTGGCACACAACATCGCTAGTCCCCGTCACACATACCTGCTTAGCGGCTGGCGAACTGCCTCCTTTCTAAGGAGGCGGTTCGTTCGGCGTCACAGCGGCGTCACTAAGCAGCCGCCCAATAGAAGCGGAGGGGTGGAGATGAGTGGGCGGAACATCCCGCCCATCTCCTTCCTTCCTCATTGCGGGCGGACGCAGGTACGGTGATGTTCCTGCGGTGTCACACATAGCGATGTGTGCTGCCGCACTAACGACAAACAACCTGCGTCCTGCAAAAACAACGATAATTGGGATTAGAACGACTGGTCAACGATCAACGATTAGGTGATTTTGATCGTTAACGGTCGTTCATGTGTTTCACACGCAACGACGTCGCTAACAAGGCCGGATGTGCGTCACGAATTCCGTGACCCCAACGACATCCCGTTAGCGATATTGTTGCGTGTAAAGCCCGCTTTAGTGAAAGGAGGGACAGAAGGCACAGATTAGAACGACCATCAGACCGGACTGGGCAATTTACATACATAGTGGGAGATTTTATAAAGGCATTTGTGGATTCTACAGGGGGGCTCAAGAGGTAAGAGCACCTTTTATACAATGCAGTACAAGTGCTATTTAAAATGCTAGTTTTAGTTCAGAAGGCCAAAATCTGGTGACAGGTTACCTTTAAGAAAACTTGAGATTTGTTTTTTTTTTGATCTGCTCTCTCGACTTGTGAGGCAAAGGGAGACTCAGAAAGATGATACTAAGCTCTCTTACAAATCTTGGCTCACCTCCCCCCAAGTGGAGTTGAATCTAAACAGCTCAAGACTGCGGTAAATTGTCCTCCATGGTGCCGTTTGTGTATGTGAACTTAAAATGATATAAAGAGAAGGAATCCCTCTCTGTGTGCTGTACTTCGGGAGACATCATTTCAGTTAGTATTCACCCACTAGCTCAGAGTCAATTACAAATAGAGATCTTGAGCCCGCAGAGGGGAAAAGTAGTGGAAATGCAAAATACAAGTCATATAATGGTCAGAAATGGTATTATTCCTCATGCACACACAGAACAGGTTATACTGTCTTACCAGAAAATCAATGGCCATGAAGCTTTCTTTGCTCAATATTAGTAGTATGTTCAAAAAAGCTAAATCTTACGTTGTTCTATTATGCTGCATTCACATGTGGCCTTTTTGCATTTTTTTAGCACCACAGCATTTTTACCACTTTTTTGGAAAATGGCAGCAAAACATTGTGATTTTGTTGCCGCAAGTCTATGTAGTGAGGCTGCAAGTGTGAAAGCAGACCTAATATACTGTATGGATTGTAGAATATGCAGGTGAAACTCATGATTACTAGGTTAGTGTACATAGAGTTTGACTTTAATCAGTAATTATAGACATGTGCAGTAATTCTGCATAGGAAAGGGAATTTCACTACTTGCAAAGTTACTATTCTTTTACTTTAGATGAATTGGAGCAATAAAACATTTTTTTTTTTAATTGGGTAACTACTGTATGAGCAACTCTTATTTTGTTGCCACAAGTTGTAGTTCAGTCATTATACGGATGTTGTCTATCTGGGTAATTTTATTTTTTTTCTTCTAGGCTGGCTTATCAGAAACCCTTATTTGGAAGCTGGATCAGTGGTTTGTGATTCACTTGTTCCACTGCCGCATGTTCCTTACCTATCACTTGTGGTGGGTATCTCTTTACAACTGGGACCGTCTGGTGACATCCGTCCCAGTCTTTTATGTAGCTTTCTTCTTTGTTGGGCTGACTATACTTACTTTTATGCTGAACCCATATTGGACCTATGTGAAGACCATGCAACTTCTGACTCCACTTCACTCAACATCCAGAAAATCTCAAAGGGAAGGAAATGGCGGAATTAGCAAAAAGAAAAATGAATAGTTTATCAGCTAGATCCCAGTTCTTGTTTTCTGAAAAAATTATGATAGAACAGTTCTCGTCTGTTAGAAAATATAAAAATACCCTCTCTACGTCTTTTTTATGTCTCTATTTAAGGACTTAGCTGGAGACTGCGTTGCCTTTATTTGTCAAAATTTATCAGAGTTTCACAATATTTAGTACATTTACTGCATATTTAAATGTAACCACTTCGGTAGAAATGTTTCTCTAATTTTTACGCCACCCCTCTATTAGCGTGAGAATTGTAACTTCTAAAACCTATTTACAAAGCTAACCAAGGCCACCTTCACACAAAAGTGTGAAAGCCACAGTATTTTTGCTGGAAAAAAGTGTGCAACATATCAACACTACAAATTAGGCCACGTGCCAGACTGAGTATTTTGTGAGTTTTTGACCTCAGTATTTGTAAGCAAAAAATGCAGAAGTGGTGTTGTGTTTCTATTATATTGTCCCACTCCTGGTTTTAGCTACAAATACTGAGGACAAAAACTCACCAAATATTCAACGTGTGCACATGGTCTTAGAGGATTGCTTTGCATGCCAGTCCAGTCAAGTTAATTACTCTCTGACCGTGGGCAGGAGCTTCGAGAATTTCCTTACCTTCTAGATTCCCCACCACTGCGTTTAACTCACCGCCTTGCTTGCTGTCATCTGAGCAGCGCACATATGGCAACGTGCCAGCCTGGCAAATCATAAGCCGTGCCTGGTATCTTGCTGGGTCAGGAAATCCACGCAGCTCCTGACCACAGCCAGACAGCACTGACCTGGACTGTGGAGCGATATTAAGCAAAGCGACCCGTGCACCTCTAATTGACACCAGAAGACAGGTGCAAAAGACTTCACAGTCTAAAGCCCACTTTACACGTTGCAATTAGTTGTACAATCGCATTTGCGATGTGACACGCCCAGGTTGCATACGGGATCTATCAGATTTCACGTTGGTCGTTCATTTGCTGTCACACGAGCGTTAGTAGTCTATGTTAAATTGGTCAATTTTGTGTGCGATCCTTTAGATCATGTGTTCTGTGACGTATGCATTGAGCACCTTTTTTTTTTTTTTTATTTATTGACTTGCCAAGCGTGTGTAATGTGGGATGCGTTTTTACTATGTCATCTGCCATTCAGCTCTGCTACATGGCCGCTAACAGCAGACACAGACAGCCATGTAGCAGAGCTGAATGGCAGATGACAGCAGACACAGACAGAGCCGCACTGTCAGAATGAACTCGGGTGAACTTCACCCGACTTCATTGTGATGCTGCGGCTCTGTCTGTGTCGCGTCCTGATTAGCGGTCACCAGTGAGGACTCACCGGTGACCACTAATCCCCTGAGTAACTGAAGTTAGCAGCCCTCTCTCATATACTCACCGATCCCCGGCGCCGCGTTGCACGGCATTCACACTGCTCCGGCGGCTTTTACTGTTTTGAAAAAGCCGGCCGCCCATTAAACAATTTCGTATTCCCTGCTTTCCCCGCCCACCAGCGCCTATGATTGGTTACAGTGAGACACGCCCCCACTCTGAGTGACAGGTGTCACACTGCACCCAATCACAGCAGCCGGTGGGCGTGTCTATACTGTGTAGTGAATTAAATAATTAAATAATTAAAAAAAAC
This sequence comes from Anomaloglossus baeobatrachus, assembly GCF_048569485.1. Taxonomy (NCBI): domain Eukaryota; kingdom Metazoa; phylum Chordata; class Amphibia; order Anura; family Aromobatidae; genus Anomaloglossus; species Anomaloglossus baeobatrachus. Next base: position 419,832,111 of record NC_134355.1, on the reverse strand, counting down.
GGCGTGCGGTTCCCCCCATTTTTAAAACCAGCCAGATAAAGCCATACGGCTGAAGGCTGGTATTCTCAGGATGGGGAGCTCCACGTTATGGGGAGCCCCCCACCCTAACAATATCAGCCAACAGCCGCCCAGAATTGCCGCATACATTAGATGCGACAGTTCTGGGACTGTACCCGGCTCTTCCCGATTTACCCTGGTGCGTTGGCAAATCGGGGTAATAAGGAGTTATTGGCAGCCCATAGCTGCCAATAAGTCCTAGATTAATCATGTCAGGCGTCTATGAGACACCCTCCATGATTAATCTGTAAGTTACAGTAAATAAACACACACCCGAAAAAATCCTTTATTAGAAATAAAAACACACACATATACCCTGGTTCACCACTTTAATCAGCCCCAAAAAGCCCTCCATGTCCGGCGTAATCCAGGATGATCCAGCGTCGCATCCAGCGCAGCTGCATGGAGGTGACCGGAGCCGCAGCAGACACAGCCGCTCCGGTCACCTCCACACAGCAAATGAACACAGCCGCGCGATCAGCTGAGCTGTCACTGAGGTTACCCGCGGCCACCGCTGCATCCACCGGTGGCCGCGGGTAACCTCAGTGACAGCAGCTGATCGCACGGCTGTCTTCATTTGCTGCATGGAGGTGACCGGAGCGGCTGTGTCTGCTGCGGCTCCGGTCACCTCCATGCAGCTGCGCTGGATGCGACGCTGGATCATCCTGGATTACGCCGGACATGGAGGGCTTTTTGGGGCTGATTAAAGTGGTGAACTAGGGTATATGTGTGTGTTTTTATTTCTAATAAAGGATTTTTTCGGGTGTGTGTTTATTTACTGTAACTTACAGATTAATCATGGAGGGTGTCTCATAGACGCCTGACATGATTAATCTAGGACTTATTGGCAGCTATGGGCTGCCAATAACTCCTTATTACCCCGATTTGCCAACGCACCAGGGTAAATCGGGAAGAGCCGGGTACAGTCCCAGAACTGTCGCATCTAATGTATGCGGCAATTCTGGGCGGCTGTTGGCTGATATTGTTAGGGTGGGGGGCTCCCCATAACGTGGAGCTCCCCATCCTGAGAATACCAGCCTTCAGCCGTATGGCTTTATCTGGCTGGTTTTAAAAATGGGGGGAACCGCACGCCGTTTTTTTTAATTATTTAATTATTTATTTCACTACACAGTATAGACACGCCCACCGGCTGCTGTGATTGGGTGCAGTGTGACACCTGTCACTCAGAATGGGGGCGTGTCTCACTGTAACCAATCATAGGCGCCGGTGGGCGGGGAAAGCAGGGAATACGAGATTGTTTAATGGGCGGCCGGCTTTTTCAAAACAGTAAAAGCCGCCGGAGCAGTGTGAATGCCGTGCAGCGCCAGGGATCGGGGATCGGTGAGTATATGAGAGAGGGGGATAGACTGACATGGACAGAGAGTGAGGGACAGAGATAGTGACGGACTGACAGAGATTAGTGCATGACAGACATTGTGAGGTGCTTCAGAACGCAGCTTTTTAGCTGCGCTCTGAAGCAGACCTTTTTTAAGCTGTGGTGCAGAGCGCACACCTGCGCACATAGCATCAGACAACAAAATCGTATGAGGGATGTCACACGTTACAATTGACTAGGTTCGTGCAACAAAACGCTCAATTCTAGAGAATGATACGATGTGTTTGCGATCAACGGTTTTGCGTTCAATCCTGATCGCATGTAGCTGTCACACGCAGATACCTCACAAACGATGCCGGATGTGCGTCACTTACAACTTGACCCCAACGACGGATTGTGAGATATATTGAAGCGTGTGTAGCGGGCTTAAGGCTATGTGCACACTAGAAAAAGGATTTTTCTTAAGAAATTTCTTAAGAAAATTTCTTGAGAGTGAAGGAATAGTGCACCTGCATTTTTACCGCGATTTGATGCGTTTTTGGTGCGTTTTCACCGCTGGTTGCTCCCTGCGTTATTGTGCCATTATCTATGGTAACTAACGCAGTTAGCTGCCGAAAAGAAGTGACATGCTCATTCTTTTTCTTAAGAAAATTCTTTCAGTAGATTTTCTTAAGAAAAAAACGCAGTGTGTGCACAGCTAATTTTTTTTGCCATAGGTTTGGCTGGGGAATGTCTGCAGAAAGGTTACAAGAATTTCTCAAGAAATTTCTGCATCAAAGACGCAGGTAAAAACGCAGTGTGTGAACACAGCTTTAAGATGCATCCAATTTTTTCAATGTGGTTTATACTGCTTGAGAAATCACTTTGCACCAAGATTTAAGACCACAATTTTGGCACTAGGCAATACCCTTTAGAGTTTGACTCCTTCAGTGTACAGCAGGGCACATGCATTTTTATGATTCAGGCTTGTTACACACAACTGAGGAAGCGTGTTAAAATGACACATGTACAGTGGGTATGGAAAGTATTCAGACCTCTTTAAATTTTTCACTCTGTTTCATTGCAGCCATTTGGTAAATTCAAAAAAGTTCATTTTTTTTCCTCATTAATGTACACTCTGCACCTCATCTTCACAGAAAAAAAAAACAGAAATGTACAAATTTTTGAAAATTTATTAAACAAGAAAAACTGAAATCACATGGTCATAAGTATTCACACCCTTTGCTCAGACACTCATATTTAAGTCACATGCTGTCCATTTCCTTATGATCCTCCTTGACATGGTTCTACTCCTTCATTGGAGTTCAGCTGTGTTTAATTAAATTGATAGGACTTGATTTGGAAAGGTACACACCTGTCTATATAAGACCTCACAGCTCACAGTGCATGTCAGACCAAATGAGAATTGTGAGGTCAAAGGAACTGCCCAAGGAGCTTATAGACAGAATTGTGGCAGGGCACAGATCTGGTCAAGGTTACAAAAGAATTTCTTCAGTACTCAAGGTTCCTAAGATCACAATGGCCTCCATAATCCTTAAATGGAAGACGTTTGGGACCACCAGAACTGTTCCCAGACCTAGTCGTCCAGCCACACTGAGCAATCGTGGGAGAAGAACCTTGGTGAGAGAGGTAAAGAAGAACCCCAAGATCACTGTGGCTAAGCTCCAGAGATGGAGTAGGGATATAGGAGAAAGTTCCACAAAGTCAACTATCCGTGCAGCCCTCCACCAGTCGGGCCTTTATGGCACAGTGGCCCGACGGAAGCCTCTCCTCAGTGCAAGACATATGAAAGCCAGCATAGAGTTTGCAAAAAAAACACATGAAGGACTCCCAGACTATGAGAAATAAGATTTAGGGTCTGATGAGACAAAGATATAACCTTTTGGTGATAATTCTAAGCGGTATATGTGGCGAACCAGGCACTGCTCATCACCTGCCCAATCCAATCCCATCAATGAAAACATGGTGGTGGTGGCATCATGCTATGGGAGTGTTTTTCAGCTGCAAGGACAGGACAACTGGTTGCAATTGAAGTAAAGATGAGTGCGGCCAAGTACAGAGATATCCTGGAAGAAAACCTCTTCCAGAGTGCTCTGGATCTCAGACTTGGCTGAAGGTTCACTTTCCAACAGGACAATGACCCTAAGCACACAGCTAATATAACAAAGGAGTGGCTTCAGAACAACTCTGTGACCATTCTTGTCTGGCCAGAGCCCTGACCTAAACCCAATTGAGCATCTCTAGAGTGACCTGAAAATGGCTGTCTACCAACGTTCACCATCCAAGCTGACGGAACTGTAGAGGGTCTGCAAAGAAGAATGGCAGAGGATTCCCCAAATCCAGGTGTGAAAAACTTGTTTCATCATTCCCAAAAAGACTCATGGCTGTACTAGCTCAAAAGAGTGCTTCTACTCAATACTGAGCAAAGGGTCTGAATGCTTATGACCATGTGATATTTCAGTTTTTCTTGTTTAATAAATTTGCAAACATTTCTACATTTCTTTTTTTTCTGTAAAGATGGGGTGCAATGTATAAATTAATGACAAAAAAAATGAACTTTTTTGAATTTACCAAATGACTGCAATGAAATAGAGTGAAAAATTGAAAGGTGTCTGAATACTTTCTGTACCCACTGTATGCATTCATTACCTGCTACTTTTAGTTCAGCAGCTCCTCAAATCTACTCTCTTTATTCCTGTAAACTGAGATGGGAAGCCCAACATTTCTCAATGAGTTGGTTATCTGGGAACCATACCATGATCTGATGTACAATGTACACTAGCATTATCATGTCAAATTTATTACCCAGGAGGAGGGTGTTGGATATATAAAAGTCAGACATAGGGGCAAGTATAGTAATATGTGTAATAATGTTGTTGTTAATGCTACATTATCTAAAATTGTATTTTTCTTGATGGCTGTAGTAGTGTCTAAATTGTTTAAATTATCTCAAATTGTATTTTGCTTGACGGATGGAGACAGCTACTCCAACTATTTTACATATGTTAGGTTTATCAGTATAACAATGCTGATACTCTTTGGTGTTATTTGTAGCAAGATTGAGGGAAAAATCAAAGTCATAAAAGGTTTCCAATATGATTACTGCATCATAGTACAAGTTCACTTTTGTTTTATAAGACCAGAATAGCTATGCTTTGCTGCACTCCCTTGACTCTGTCAGTTAGGGTGCCCTCACACGAGCGTATAACTCACATGAGTATCGGAACGCATCACTCGGTGCGGCCACACACACTCCAGACAGGAGCATGTCAGCCGCATAAAAATAAATGCAGCTGCCCCGATCCTGTCAGCAGAGAAGCCAACCGTGCCGGGTGATGCGTTCCGATACTCATGCGAGTTATACGTTTGTGTGAGGGCACCCTTAAAGAAATCTGCTTATTGCTGCAGCGGCAGGACAATTAATTACCTTGTTGTTCTCTTCCATACACAATACTAATTGCACCCTGCTTGTCCTCTCTGTTTCTGCAAGCACCCCTTCTCCTATAGCCACTATGTGAACCACCTGAACAATAACGGAATTGGTAGGTTATAGCCATTATATCTTAGACCCGCTATATGAACACTCTCCGGATCATCACGGAAAGGGCCAGCAGTCTGGCAGTGCCGTCTCCATGACTTCGACCTCAATATGCAAAGACTTTTTATCCAAATTTTGTGTTGCTAAAAATATTTAGTCTTTAACAACACATATAAAAACTATTTTTTCTCAATAAATACACAATAAAGGCACATTGTGAAAAAAATAAATACAAATATTTTTGTGCAATTTAAATTCAGTCATTGAATTGAAATATTTTTTAGATATTTTTTATGTGTTGACATATAGTATATGGGATATAGTGTTGGGTAAATACAACTTTTTAATGTTAGGGTCACCAAGCTGCAATTCCACATTGCTTACTTTATTTTTACTGCTTGCACCAGCTGGGATATGCCGTTAGGCCCAGAAATATCTGTACTGTGACCAAATCTTCATGATTTGAGTTCTGCATGGCACTACCTTTTATTCAACATGAAACAACTAAGATGCAATTGAAATGTAGATTTTCAGGTTTAATTAAAGAGAATCTGTCACCAGGTTTTTTCTCCCCCATCTGAGAGCATAGACCCTGATTCCAGCGATGTTTTATTGAGTGGTGTGCTGTCATTTTAATAAAAATCAATGTTTTCTCAGCTGCAGAACTAGCAGTTATACAGAGCTCATGAATATGCTGGACTACCTGGCAGCACACCAAATAGTCCTCTAATAATAATCGACTACTGAGTAATCAGTGATTTTATCAAAACTACACTAAGCAGTCCAATAAGTGATACATTGCTGGAATCAGGATCTCTGCCGATAAGTTGAGCTGTTCTCAGACTAGATTGCCAAAACCTGGTGACAAACTCCCTTTAACCCCTTCACCTCCCTTAGCATGTTAACTATATGGTAAAACTGACATGCTTCAGCATCCCTCTGATCAGGAAAAATGCTGTGTTACTGTGAGTGCCGAAGCTCTGACTGCAATCACAGGAAACATGTTGGAATGCGATAGACCACGCTGTCAAATTTTGACAGCGCACTCTAAGAGGTTATCAGGCGCAGGTGGATCTTCGCCGCACACTTCTCATCGAATCAGCAGACATGTGCACGGTTAACACCGGGGGGAGGAGGAGAGATAACCAGAGAAGGCGACCTAGGACGTATATTTATGTCCTAGGTTTTGAAGGGGTTGAACAAAAATATTCTGTGAAATGTTTAGGAAATGCAACCATTTTTCTACAAAGCCTCCTCATTTCAGGTGTTCAAAAGTAATTGGATACATTTACTTTACCATACATAAATAACTGCCTAATGTCTGGAAGCCATTGACATCACCAAATGCTGGGTTTCTTACTTTGTGATGCTTTGCCAGGCCTTTACTGCAGCTGCCCTCAGTTATTGCTTCCTTGTGGGGTTTTCTGCCTTAAGTTTTGTCTTAGGCTTGTGAAATACATGCTGGGGTTGAGATCTCATCGATGGGGTTGAGATCTAGTGATTGACTCGGCCATTGCAGATTACACTTGTTTGCCTTAAAAACTCCTGTCTTACTTTTGCAATATGTTTTGAGTTATTGTCCACCTGTACTTCGAAGCACCGTTGGGTCAACCTTGCTGCATTTGGTTGAATCTGAGCAGAAAATATTACCTTGTACACTTCCAAACTCATCCGGCTGCTTCTGTATTCATTCAAATCATCAATAACCACTAGTGACCCAGTGCAATTGGAAGCCGTGCTTGCTCATGCCATCACACTGCCTCTACCATGTTTTGCAGAGAATATGGTGTGCTTTGGATTACAGTGAAGGAAATAATTATTTGATGCCTTGCTGATTTTGTAAGTTTGCCCACTGACAAAGATATGAACAGTCTATAATTTTAAGGGTAGGTTAATTTTAACAGTGATAGAATATCAAAAATAGAATCCAGAAAATCACATTGTATACATTATATAAATTTATTTGCATTTTGCAGAGAGAAATAAGTATTTGATTCCCTACCAACCATTAATCTTTATTGAATATAAAATATTAAAAAAAGATGTACAAAGCTCCAACAAATGCAAGGACAAATAAGTGCTGAGCTACTGTGGGAACCCCAAAATAAAAACCACTAAGAATATAACAGGTATATATAAAAGTAAACAGTCAAATATATACTAAATATATTCCGATAATTAAAATATATTAATCTGGTGTCTATATCCATACAATGAAGGAAATTGGAGTACTAATATATATTCCACAAAAGAAAAAGTTGTACAGGTAAAGACAACCTGTAATTGGTTAAGGAGCTCATGCAGCAAACAAACAGTGTGTATTTCACAAATGCTTCTACAAATGCTTCTGCTTATTCACAAATGCAAATAATACTTTGCAATTCACATGTAAAGCAGTCTATTGTGCCTGTCAGTGTAAAAATGACAATAATAAGGATAATAAGCTGCACACTAACCACTATCAAAATATAAACATGAAAAATGGTAAAGCATTACTGCTATAGGGATACTATGAGCAATGAAAAATACATTTAGCTATCTGGAAAAAAATTAAATACGTGAAAAATGGTAATGCAAAACTACTATGAATATTTGAAAGTAATAGAGATGTTTAGCAAATGTATTGATCAATGCAAATGAGCATTAAGGTTAAGTTCACGAAAAATTAGAGATTGTTATTGAATGAGTACACAAATGCTGTGCCAGAAGCACCACGAGTGCACAAATACAAAGCTAGAACCACTGTCAGTACAAGAATGCAGTGCCAGAGACAATGTCAGTACATGACTGCAGCACCAGAACTACCCTCAGTACATGAATGCAGCACCAGAACCAATGTCAATACTGAAATACAGCCCCAAGCTTAGTACTGCGATCAATTTTTAATGTCAGGTCAGCCCCATGTACATTTTTATCACATAAACCTACAAATTACAGTGTGTCCTTAACAATGGTAATTAGATACTGGGAGTTTTTATTAGCCATCATCAGACTGCGGACCATACAAGAACCACAGTACTGATGAGATATATACACTTGACTATCACAAATAAACAATTACATCCAAGGTACCCGATAGACGACACCTTCTCTGATTGAAGTCGTTCTCATCATTTCTTTCTCCATGTAGTAGACGCCATGATAAAATTTTATGCCAGTAACTCGTCTCTGCAGACGTTCATCTTCCCTGTCCTCAGCAGCACATCCCAACACAGTGCCCCTAAAATAATAGTATCATTATATTGCTCTATAAATAAATATATCTCCCATGCCACACCCGTGAATAAATAATTGTGCCTCACTGGCCTTCCTGCACAAAATATCCCCCCACACCGAACTTCTCCATAATTTTACTGCCCACAAACTGCCCCTCTCCATAATGTACCTCCTTACACACTGACCCTCTTCATAATATCCCCTAAATTGCCTTTCTACATAATATCCAATATAGCCTCCCACTGCCCCTCTCCATAATAGCCCACACATTGCCTCTCTGCATAAAGTCCTCCATTGTTCCTTGATATTCTATGCTTCTTTGACAAATCCTCACTAATTGCCATATAATGTGCACCCATTTGTCCGTCCCACGGCCCCCCATTTGATCTTCGACTCCTCAATGGAGTGTTTACCAGTGCCTGATGTCTCTTCTCTGTGGTGTCTGCTTAAGCAGCAGCATGATGAGGTCATAAATGTGCTCAGCTCCTCACACTGCAGCACATTGGGGCACGGTGGGGACTGATGTGCATTCCTCTGCCCCAGTCCCGGTGCTCAAGCTTTAAAATTTATTCCCGTCTGAATGATGCAAACACATTTGAATAAAGGGAGATGACGTCATTGGGTCCCCGAGGACCGCAAGAAACGTTTCGGCGGAACGAATGTTGTGCAAGCTTAATTTAGATGCCATGCCCATACAGAGATGCATCACACCTAGCAACTCCACAGCCCCACACCACTGGTCTCATTCAATTGTCACTTTTTTTTTTTTTACATATGAGGGAAAGAAAAAGAGTGTCACCAGGTTTTTTTTCCCCTGAGGGAGAAAATAAAAGTCTATTAGTCAGTGAAAAACGGACAGTACATTGATGGCATCTGAATGCTGTCTGAATTTTTCCATGCACCCATAGAATATTGCAGAGTTTTATCTTGACACTCAGATCAATATCAGACCTGTCCTTGCCATTTTGCACAGACCACTTGGTCTTCAAAAAATAACTTACATCCATAGACTATCACAGGTGTGAGTGCTATCCGTGAAAAACATGGATGGTACATGTAAGTGAAAAAACAGAAAAAGCACTTATTTTGTAGACTGCACTTTGAACTGCATTTGCCTGTGACATAAGAGTATAACACATGGAGGGCAATGGTTTTGTCCATTTTAAAATGGACACAACTTACAGTATTTTTTGGACTATAAGATGCACCGGACCATAAGATGCACTCTGGTTTTAGATGAGGAAAATAGGAAAATGAAATTTTAAGCAAAAAATGTGGTCATGACACACTGTTATGGGCCAATGATCTGCTGCTGACACTGTTATGGGGGTAATGTCCCCAAATTCTCCACTTAGAGTAAAAAAAAAAAAAATCACCAAAAAAAAACGGATCTGGCAAAAAACGGACAGAAAACTGGATGCGTCGGATGAAAAAACAGATGCACCTGATCCGTTTTTTTTCCGGATACGGTATTTTTTTTTTTTACAAATTATTATCTGCGTGATGGAAAAAAACTGATGTGTGAACTTAGCCTAAGATGGTGTTGGAGTTGGCATCTGCGCATTGTGCTTATCTCCGGTGCCATCTTTGTAAAGACAGTGTGACATCATCTTTTTGTTTTGTGGTCTATGCGAGGGCGGCGCTTGCGCCCTCAATCCTCTGGTCTTGTGACCATGGGAATGCATTCGCATAGGCCACAAAATAATAAGATGTCAGATTGTTTTCACAAAGATGGTGCCAGAGATAAATGCTACACGTGAGCGCCAACTGCAATGCCATCTTAGGCCTCTTTCAAACGTCAGTGAAAAACACACACGTTTTTCACTGACGTGTTGAAGGTGCATATGGCCCTCCGTGTGCCTTGATGAGGTGAGTATAGAAAAGCATTTTATTTCACAGACACGTTTTCTCCAGTATGTGTCACACATATTACACCACTGTGTGGTCCATGTGACATCAGTGGTGCCAGAGAAAAATGGACTTGTATCCCGTGCAGAATACACAGATACGCGTGTGTGCTGCACGGACACACGGTCCGTGAGAAATCACTGATGAGTGCGCAGACCCATAGATTCTCATGGGTCTGCGTATATCCGTGATTTCGGTACGTATAAAAACGTCAACATACGTACTAGAATCACTGACGTGTGAACGGGGCCTTAGTGAAGAGATTTACTAAATCTGTGATACACTGTAATAAGCATAAATAACAGAGACGAGGGAGGAAGGACAGGCAGAAAGGGGTGGGAATAACTATCAAAACCTGACCCACCTATTAGCTATTCTGCACCACCTATCAAGTAACAGTGAATTTCAAAAACTCTACTTGCCTAAATTTCAGAAATTATACATCCGATGCCACAACTAAAAGTACTGTATGTTTAGAATCAGCATGTAATTTTAGCCATAGAAATTTGCATTTTCACAAGGATAATCAGGGAAAAATGTACCATAAAAGTTATTGTGCAATTTCTTCTGATACGCTGATACTTAATATGTGGTGGAAATCAATTATTTAGGTATACAGAAGGGCTTGGAAAGGAAAGAGCGCCATTTGAATTTTTGAGAGCAAAATTAGCTGGAGTCATTAGCGGATGCCATGTCGTGTTTGGAGACCGCTGATGTGCCTAAACAGTGGTGGTCCACCACAAGTGACCCTATTTCTGAAACTAAACCTCTCAATGAATTTATCAAGATGTTTAGTAAGCAGCTTCAACCCCCAAGGACCTCACAGAAGTTTATAACATTGAGCCATGAAAATAAAAAATATTAATATAATACCACAAAATTGTTACTTCAACCAGATATCTTTTTTGATAAGGGTATTGTGCAATTTCTCCTGAGTATGTAGATACCTCTTATGTGGTGGAAATCAACTGTTTTGGCGCATGGCAGGGCTTAGAAAGGAAGGAGCATCATTTGCCTAAAAAAATTGTCCAAAATCATGAGTGGATGTCATGACGCGTTTGGAGAGCGCCTGATGGGCCTAAACAGTGGAACTCCCCCACAAGTTACCCCATTTTACAAACTGCACCCTCAATGAATTCATCCAGGGGTACAGTGAGTAGAGAGGAGCGAAGCTGATCGATATAGGGTTGCCAATCTCAGGGTCGGTATGAGCCTGAGATTATTTGTTCGGGCTCGGCAAACACGATCACATCCCCCAAAACTCGGTAATGTTCGTTTGACACCCCAGAACGCTGGAAGAATTTTCAAAAATGCTTTTTTAATAGCATTTTCTGGTGTTGTACAGGATTGTGTTGCTGTTTGATGTGCGAATGTGTAAAATAACTGTAGGAGGTGGGTAATCTGCACAGGGATAAGGCTTTTGGCGCACGGCTGCATTTTTTTTTTGCTAACTTTATTTGCGGTTGTCCTGCAGCCAATCACAGCAGAGGAAACATTCTCAAGGTGGAGACAGAAGGGCTTCTGTGATTGGTTTGCTAAGTCACATGTCAGTGTGGAAATAAGTAGCAGCCATTTTGCCTCAGCTTCATTTCGTGAATGTTGTTGAATAGGAAAGGTGCTGCTGCTGCTAGTGAGATTAGGAATTTAATGCTAGGCAGATTACATACATAGGACAGCTATAATTTAGAATAGGGACATGCAGTGTAGGAAGAGGTGTGCCACAAATCGTCACACGAAATCAGAAATAGGAATTGCAGTTACTTGTGGTGCTTTAGAAACAGTTTAAGCCAGCGATAGTTTAGAATATGGATGTGTACTGTAGGGAGAGGTGTTCTGCCACAAATAGGCACATGAAATCATAGAAATAGGGATTGCAAGTACTAGTAGTGCATGAAAAACAGTTGCCAGGCAGTGAGGCATCCAAATACAGTGCCTACAAGTAGTATTCAACCCCCTGCAGATTTAGCAGGTTTACACATTCGGAATTAACTTGGCATTGTGACATTTGGACTGTAGATCAGCCTGGAAGTGTGAAATACACTGCAGAAAAAAAGAATGTTATTTCTTTTTTTGTTTTTTTTTTAAATTGTGAAAAGTTTATTCAGAGGGTCATTTATTATTCAACCCCTCAAACCACCAGAATTCTGTTTGGTTCCCCTAAAGTATTAAGAAGTATTTCAGGCACAAAGAACAATGAGATTCACATGTTTGGATTAATTATCTCTTTTTCCAGCCTTTTCTGACTAATTAAGACCCTCCCCAAACTTGTGAACAGCACTCACACATGGTCAACATGGGAAAGACAAAGGAGCATTCCAAGGCCATCAGAGACAAGATCGTGGAGGGTCACAAGGCTGGCAAGGGGTACAAAACCCTTTCCAAGGAGTTGGCCCTACCTGTCTCCACTGTTGGGAGCATCATCCGGAAGTGGAAGGCTTATGGAACTACTGTTAGCCTTTCACGGCCTGGACAGCCTGTGAAAGTTTCCTCCCGTGCCGAGGCCAGGCTTGTCCGAAGAGTCAAGGCTAACCCAAGGACAACAAGGAAGGAGCTCCGGGAAGATCTCATGGCAGTGGGGACATTGGTTTCAGTCAATACCATAAGTAACGTACTCCACCGCAATGGTCTCCGTTCCAGACGAGCCCGTAAGGTACCTTTACTTTCAAAGCGTCATGTCAAGGCTCGTCTACAGTTTGCTCATGATCACTTGGAGGACTCTGAGACAGACTGGTTCAAGGTTCTCTGGTCTGATGAGACCAAGATTGAGATCTTTGGTGCCAACCACACACGTGACGTTTGGAGACTGGATGGCACTGCATACAACCCCAAGAATACCATCCCTACAGTCAAGCATGGTGGTGGCAGCATCATGCTGTGGGGCTGTTTCTCAGCCAAGGGGCCTGGCCATCTGGTCCGCATCCATGGGAAGATGGATAGCACGGCCTACCTGGAGATTTTGGCCAAGAACCTCCGCTCCTCCATCAAGGATCTTAAGATGGGTCGTCATTTCATCTTCCAACAAGACAACGACCCAAAGCACACAGCCAAAAAAACCAAGGCCTGGTTCAAGAAGGAAAAAATCAAGGTGTTGCAGTGGCCTAGTCAGTCTCCTGACCTTAACCCAATTGAAAACTTGTGGAAGGAGCTCAAGATTAAAGTCCACATGAGACACCCAAAGAACCTAGATAACTTGGAGAAGATCTGCATGGAGGAGTGGGCCAAGATAACTCCAGAGACCTGTGCCGGCCTGATCAGGTCTTATAAAAGATGATTATTAGCTGTTATTGCAAACAAGGGTTATTCCACAAAATATTAAACCTAGGGGTTGAATAATAATTGACCCACACTTTCATGTTGAAAATTTATTAAAATTTAATTGAGCAACAGAACTTGTTGGTTTGTAAGATTTATGCATCTGTTAATAAATCCTGCTCTTGTTTGAAGTTTGAAGGCTCTAACTTATTTGCATCTTATCAAACCTGCTAAATCTGCAGGGGGTTGAATACTACTTGTAGGCACTGTAGGGCTAGGTTCGCACACTGCGTCTTTTTGACGCTGCGTTTTTGTGCGTTTTTGGCCGCTAAAAACGCACAAAAATGCACCTGCGTCGAAAAAACGCATCAAAAAACGCATGCGTTTTTGCCGCGATTTGGTGCGTTTTGCTGCGTTTTTGATCTCTGCGTTTTGCTGCTTTTTTCCAATGCATTGCATGGAGGGAAAACGCAGAAAAACGCAGGAAAGAACTGACATGTCCATTTTTTTTTTTAACTCAAAAACGCAGGTAAAAAAAACAGATGTGTGCGGACAGCAAAAATGAAAACTTATAGACTTTGCTGGGGAAGCAAAGTCCTGCAGTTTTGAGGCCAAAAACGCACCCGAAAAACGCGCAAAAACGCCGCGAAAAACGCACTGTGCGCACATAGCCTAGGTCTTGGTGCCTGCTCCAAATTACACAGGATGAGGCCAGCACATTAAGAGGCATTGTTAGTGCAGTCTATACACACTGCATGTTGGCAATTGTAATTGCCTTTAGAAAAATTTAAAAAGACCGCTCTGATTTTAGCCACTCTAGCCATGTATTATTAGTGGTCTATAAAAAGAATTGTAAAGGGGGCTTTACACGGTAGCGATATCGCTAGCAATTTGTAGCGATAGCGAGCGTGTAAGTACCCGCCCCCGTCGTGCATGCGATTGTTTGTGATCGCTGCCATAGCGAACATTATCGCTACGGCAGCGTCACACATACTTACCTGGTCGGCGGCGGCGCTGTAACTGCCGAACAATCCCTCCTTCAAGGGGGAGGGACGTTCGGCATCACAGCGACGTCACCGCAACGTCACTAAGCGGCCGGCCAATCAAAGCGGAGGGGCGGAGATGAGAAGGACGTAACATCCCGCCCACCTCCTTCCTTCCACATTGTGGCCGGCGGCAGGTAAGGAGACGTTCCTCGCTCCTGCGGTGTCACACATAGCGATGTGTGCTGCTGCATGAGCGATGAACCACCTGGATAAACAACCCTTACCGATTTTTGAGTTTGGGACTACCTCTCCATGGTGAACGAGTTTCACCATTTTTGAGGTCGCTTAAGGTCGCTGGTCACACGCTGCGATATCGTTAATGACGCCGGATGTGCGTCACTAACAACTTGACCCCGACTACCAAACATTAACGATATCGTAGCGTGTAAAGCCCCCTTTAGTGCAGTGTACACACTGCATGTTGGCAATTTGAATTGCATTTACAAAAATTTTAAAACACTGCTCTGGTTGTAGCCACGTATTAATGGTGGTGTAAAAAAATTGTTAGTGCAGTATCTACACTGCATCTTGCCAATTTAAATTGCCTTTAGAAAATGGAAAAAAAAACAAAACAGCGCTCTAGGTATAACCATGTATTATTGGCGGTCCTACGTTTTTAGTGTAGTGTCTAAAAATTGTTTATTGCCACGTTTCTGGGTCTGCTGTAAATTACGCACTGAAATAAAGTTATAGGTATTGGTAGTGGTACCTGCTGAGAAATTGCTATTGAACAATGTAAAACAGTGTTCTTTTAACTTTTAGTAGCTAAATAATTTATCTTTTGTGTCAGGTGTCGTAGAGTTGTTTAAAAGGGGAAGGGTATATTAAGCATCAGGACAAGGTTGTCGTAGAAAGGGGAATAGGTGGGGTGCTGGAGGTGTATGTGCGGGAAGTTCCAGGAACGTTAAGTTTCTGGTGGACAACCAAACAGTCATTCACACTCAGGTCCGGACCAGGCAAGCGTTTCTTGTCAGCCATACAGTACATTTGTATCTGTCTCCAGTGAGCCTCGGATTACTGTGAACCCCTTGCCATACTGAAGAGAGTGATGAGGCAAAACACTCCTCAGGAAGTCCTGAAGCATCCCTACCACTAAAAATGTCCAATCCTCCTGATTCTCGGAGACAAAGCACCTAAGGTAAGTTTCCAAATTTTGATTTATGCGCTCTGTCTGCCAATTCGACTAAGGATGGATGGCTTTAGAGAAAGACAGTTGCATCCCTACTCGAGCTCAAAATGCTTTCCAAAATTTGGAAATAAACTTGGTTCCCTGATCTGAGACCACATCGGAAGGAACCACGTGAAGCTTCACAGTCTCATTGATGAACACGTGAGCTAGAGACTTGGCATTCGGAAGTGCGATGAAATGCGCCATCTTACTGACCCTATCCACAACCATCAAAACCACAGTCTTTCCTGAAGATAAAGGCAGGTCAGTAATGCAATCCATGGATAAATGCATCCATGGTGTATTTGGGATAGCCAATGGCAGGGGAGAACCCGATGCTACCTTGTAATGTATGCAAACACTGCAAGCAGACACATAGTCAACCACACCCTAATCCAACCTCAGCCACCAAAAACGAGACAGGAGGTCCGTGGTTGCTTCATTACCTGGATGACCAGCAAGTACAGAATTGTGATGTTCCCCAATTAGTTTATGGAGCAAATTGGGTGGCACAACTTCAATGAAGTACAAGAGGCCTGGGTGTCCCCCTGAGCCTCTAGCATCTCCCCCTCTAAGTCTGGGCACAAAGCCGAGACAACCACCCCCTTTTGCAAAATGAGTACTGGGTTGACATGATCACTACCAAAAGAGAAGCTTCAGGATAATTCATCTGCTTTGATGTTTTGAATCCCTGGATAGTAAGTGACAGTAAAATTAAATCTGGTAAAAAACAAAGACCATCTAGCCTGTCTGGGATTGAAACGTTTGACAGATTCGAGATAGGACAGGGTTTTATGATCTGTGATTACCGTAATGGGATGAACTCCCCCCTCCAGCCAATAGTGCCATTCCTCAAAAGGCAACTTAATTGCCAAGCGCTTTGTTACCAACATCATAGTTTCTCTGAAGACAATTTCTTGAAAAGAAAGCACATGGACGCCACTTACCAGGTGACGGACCTTTTGAAAACACCGTCCCAACCCCCACCTCAGATTCATCGACCTCCACGATAAAAGGCTGTGAAACATCAGGCTGAATGAGTATAGGTGCGAAGGAAAAACATCCTTCTAAAGAGGTAAAAGCCTGCTGGGCAGAGTCTGACCATTTGGATAAATCTGTCCCTTTTTTGTCATGACAGCGAGAGGCTTTACAATTACCAAATAGTTTTGAATAAAATTTACGATAAAAATTGGTAAATTTTAGAAAGCGCTATAACACTTTCAGGTTTTCCGGATGACTCCAGTGCAGTACGGCACGGACCTTCTCTGGATCCATCTGAAAACCTGAAGACAACTATAGATACCCCAAAAATTGTACCTCTTGGACAGCAAAAACACACTTCTTCAGTTTGGCATACAGTTTGTTATCTCTTAAAATCTGTAGTACTTGTTTTACATGTATCTGATGTACCTCCAAATTGGGTGAGTAGATCAAGATATAAATAAATAAACCACCACAAACCTGCTTACCAAATGGTGAAAAATATTCACAAAATGTTGGAAAATGGCAGAGGCATTAGTGAGACCAAATGGCCTGACCAGACTCTCAAACTGCCCCTCAAGTGTATTGAAGGCCGTTTTCCATTAATCCGATTCATCTGATTCTAACCACATTGTAGGCCCCCCATAAGTCTAAATTGAAGAACCACTTAGCTCTTACAATATGGTTAAATAAATCTAGAATCAGAGGGAGAGGAGGTTCACGGACGGTGATCTGATTCAATTCCCAAAAATCCAACCAAGGGCAGAAAGCCCAGTCTTTCCTCTTAACGAAGAGCCCTGCCGCCAAGGGCAAAGAGGAGGGTCTAATATGTCCCTTTTCCAGACTCTCTGTAATGTAATCTTTCATGGCCTGTCTCTCCAGAAAAATTATAGTCTGGACTTGGGAAGTTTTGCTTCGGGAAGCAGAGTATTTGGACAGTCATATACGCGATGGGGAGGCAAATGCTGACATCCTCTCTTCGAAAATACATCCTCAAACACAGATAAAAATGTAGGCAATGACTCCTCAGAGACCCACTACCGGACTATGTTTGACCAACCAGGGAAGACCCAGAACAATGGGAGTGGGAAGACCTTCCAGCACATAGCAAGAGATTACTTCATAATGCAGGGATCCTACCCTCAGTTTTATACCATACTATCTGTGTCAGGCATTTCTGAGCAAGTGGTGCTGAGTCAGTAGCATAGATGGAGATGGGGTTAGTTAACATATTGCAGGTAAGCCCATGAGTTCTTACAAATAGAGCATCCACCATGCTGACTCCTCCTCCACTGTCCACAAACAGGGAAATTTTCTCAGTGCTGCTCTCTAGTACCACCCCTGGTGTCAGGACAAAGCGAGAATTACATGTGGAGTACAAACACACACCCTGATTGTCTAACGTTAGGATTTTTAGAGATCAGTTCATCTTCAACTTGCTTAACTGTTCACAATAACAGTAATTTTGACCAGGAGTGCCCAAACGTTTGTATGCCACTATACATCACAGTAGAGGCTGGGGCATATACATCATAGGAGAGGCTGGGGGCATATACATCACAGGAGAGGCTGGGGGCATATACATCACAAGACAGGCTGCCATTCCTATCTTCATTAGAGGGACTAAAGTGTTGAGTCCACCCACAACATATCCTAGCACAGCCAGTGTTAGGATATAATACTTTATTAGTTCAGTAGTGAATGCTGTGTGTGCATGCTTGCAGTAGTGAATGCTGCGTGTGCATGCTTGCAGTGTAAGGAGCAAAATGCCGACCCACACACTGTGGTCCCTGGGAGTCCGCCTGTAGGACAGCGAAAAAAACATTGTAGGCCGAAAACAACCCGCATGCCGGTGGGTCTTCACCTCTGCCCTAAAGATAAATTGTACATGGTCAAAGCTATGACCTGCACTTTGGAATTCTAAAAAGAGTCATTTCCATAACTGATACAAATGGAAGCAGAAGGGCTCAATGGTTTATTATGGGGTATGTATAATTTTAGTTGAGCAGTATGTAAACAAAATGATTCCTTCCTAAAATAGACACATAAGTGAACCCAGGCCGACCACATAGTAACATGGTGGTTACTTCTGCTTCCATTTGCCTTCACTATGGAAATGATCGACTGTGAGCTGACAACTCCAAATCTAGAATGCAGGTGTGAATTCAGGCTTCGTTAGCATGTGTGTATAAAAAAAAAAGAATTAATTTTTATATAGAAAAATGGCGTTTTGTCATGTGAATTTTCATCTGTATGATATCCATTATCAGTTATTAAAATTTACAAGATAAATCCAATATCCTATATTAATTTCAAAGTTTCAGTAAAGATTGGATGCTAAATGGTTTATCTGTATGACATCCAACTTTTCTACGCATCCATAGACTTGTTTGGGCGAGTGTCATACAAATTATAGAAGAGACTAGTCCATGGTGGGATATTTTTTTACACATAAAAAACAAACATCTGAGCAGCCCCACTGAATAACATTGGTCCAGTTATTTTCTCGGACTAAAAACACAGTGCAGGGTGTAATTATAGGAGTTCTTCATGTGTAGTCTTTCTGGCCGTCTGAATGCCATACCGTGGTATACATTGATCTTTTTGCAGTCGGCCTCCATAAGACACAGTGGCGTACTGCCAATAGAGGCAGGCCACGCAACCGCTATGAGGCCCGTGAGTCAGGGGGGCCTGGTGCCAACGCAGCCACCAGGCCACCCTCCCCTCCTGCGGGCCCCCCGCTGAAGATTGCACTTTTAATTGTAAGGGCATCGCAGATGGGGCCGCACTATATGGGTGCTGCATACTAGTATATAGAGGAATATAAGGGGTACATACTACTATATGGAGAAATATATGGGGTGCATAATATTATAAGGAAGAATATAAGGGGGGTATAGTATATGGAGGGATTTGAGGGGTTTATACTACTATATGGAGGAACTTAAGGGGTGTATACTACTATATGGAGAAATATAGGGGTGCATAATACTATATGGTGTAATATAAGGGGTGTATACTACTACACTGTGTGCAGAATTATTAGGCAACTTGTATGTTAGAGGTTTTTTTCCATTATTGATCAACAACTATGTTCTCAATCAACCCAAAAATATCAAAGCTTAATATTTTTGGAAGTTGGAGTGTTGTTTTTTTTTTAGATTTGGCTATCTTAGGAGGATATCTGTTTGTGCAGATAACTATTACTGTTATTAGGCAACTTAATAAAAACCAAATATATTCCCATCTCACTTGTTTATTTTCACCAGGTTAACCAATATAACTGCACAAAATTTAGAAATAAACATTTCTGACATGCAAAAACAAAACCCCCAAAAATTAGTGACCAATATAGCCACCTTTCTTTATGATGACAATAGCCTACCATCCATAGATTCTGTCAGTTGCTTGGTCTGTTTACGATCAACTTTGCATGCAGCAGCCACCACAGCCTCCCAGACACTGCGCCTTTTTTGCCAAACACGCTTCTTGCGAAACTGTTGGCTATTTGCCATGAAACGCTTGATTGTTCGGCGATCACGCTTCAAACGTTCAGCAATTTCAAGACTGCTGCATCTCTCTGCAAAACATCTCACAATTTTGGACTTTTCAGAGCCCGTCAAATCTCTTTTCTGACCCATTTTGCCAACGGAAAGGAAGTTGCCTAATTAAGCACACCTTATAAAGGGTGTTGATGTCATTACACCACACCCCTCTTCATTACAGAGATGCACATTACATTATTTACTTAATTGGTAGTTGGCTCTCAAGCCTATACAGCTTAGAGTAGGACAACATGTATAAAAATTATCATGTGATCAAAATACTCATTTGCCTAATAATTCTGCACACAGTGTATATGGCGAAATATAAGGGGTGTATACTACTATATGGTGGAATATAAGGGGTGCATAATACTATATGGAGGAATATAAGGGGTGTATACTACAATATGGAGACGTATAAGAGGTGCATAATACTATATGGAGGAATATAGGGGTGCATAATACTATACAGAGGAATATAAGGGGTGTACACTACTATATGGTGTAATAAAAGGAGTGAATAATACTATATGGAGGAATATAAGGGGTGTATACTACTATATGGAGGACTATAAGGGGTGAATAATACTATACGGTGATATATAAGGTGTGCATAATGGGGTTGCATACTACTATATGGGGGCTGCGAGGGTTGCATTATTATGAAGGACTATGGGGTGCATTATAATATATGGATAACTATGGGGAGTGCATTATAATTTATGAAGGTCTATGGGGTGCATTAAAGGGAACCTGTCACCAGATTTGAGGCCTATAAACTGCTGCCACCACCACTGGGCATACAGCATTCTAACATGCTGTATATAAGAGCCCAGGCCGCGGTGTAGAACGAAAAAAATCGCTTTGTAATACTCACCTAAACGGCCGCTGCGGTGGAGTTGGGTCAGATGAGCGTCTTCGTTCTCCAGTGTCGGCGCCTCCTCTTACAGCTATCTTTGTCATCCTTCTTCTGAAGCCGGGGTGCATGACGTGTCCTATGTCATCCACACTCGCCAGCATTGAGGTCCTGTGTAGGCGCACTTGGATCTGCCCTGAGCAGGGCAGATAAAAGTATTGTAGTGCGCCTGCGCGGGACCGGCGAGTGTGTATGACGTAGGACGCGTCATGCACATAGGCATCAGAAGGAGGACGAAGATGGCTCAAAGAGGAGGACCCGGCACCGGAAAATAGAGACACCGATATGGCCCAACTCCACCGTAGTGACCGTTTTAGGTATTATAAAGTGCCTTTTACTTCCTACACAGCGGCCTGGGCTCTTATATACAGCATGTTAGAATGCTGTATATAAAAGCCCGGTGGTGGTGGCCGCAGCCTATAGGCCCCAAATCTGCTGACAGTTTCCCTTTAAACTATTTGGAGGGCTATGTGGGGCCCCTTACTCTATGGAGGACTATGTGTGGGCCATTATATTTTGTGGGGTCCATTATATTATTTGGAGGGCTATGAGGGATGCTTTATAATTTTATAGTTATTTGAGGGCTATTATACTGTATGCAAACATATACAATACAGTCCAAAAGTTTGGACACACCTCATTCAAAGAGTTTTCTTTATTTTCATGACTAAAAATTGTAGATGCACATTGAAGGCATCAAAACTATGAATTAAAACATGTGGCGTGAAATACTTAAAAAAGCGTGAAACAACTGAAAGTATGTCTTATATTCTAGGTTCTTCAAAGTAGCCACCTTTTGCTTTCATTACTACTTTGCACACTCTTGGCATTCTCTTGATGAGCTTCAAGAGGTAGTCACCGGAAATGGTCTTCCAACAGTCTTGAAGGAGTTCCCAGAGATGCTTAGCACTTGTTGGCCCTTTTGCTTTCACTCTGCGGTCCAGATCACACCAAACCATCTCGATTGGGTTCAGGTCTGGTGACTGTGGAGGCCAGGTCATCTGGTGTAGCACTGCATCACTCTCCTTCTTAGTCAAATAGCCCTTACACAGCCTGGAGGTGTGTTTGGGGTCAATGGCGTGTTATGGTCCAACTAAATGCAAACCGGATGGAATAGCACACCGCTGCAAGATGCTGTGGTAGCCATGCTGGTTCTGTATGCCTTCAATTTTGAATAAATCCCCAACAGTGTCAGCAGAAAAGCACCCCCACACCATCACACCTCCTCCTCCATGCTTCACGGTGGGAACCAGCCATGTAGAGTCCATCCGTTCACCTTTTCTGCGTCGCACAAAGACACGGTGGCTGGATCCAAAGATCTCAAATTTGGACTCATCAGACCAAAGCACAGATTTCCACTGGTCTAATGTCCACTCCTTGTGTTCTTTAGCCCAAACAAGTCTCTTCTGCTTGTTGCCTGTCTTTAGCAGTGGTTTCCTAGCAGCTATTTTACCATGAAGGCCTGCTGCACAAAGTCTCCTCTTAATAGTTGTTCTAGAGATGAGGTGTGTCCAAACCTTTAGGCGGGCTTTGCACACTACGACATCGCAGGTGCGATGTCGGTGGGGTCAAATTGAAAATGACATACTTCCGGCATCGCATGCGACGTTCTAGTGCGTAAAGGTCCGATGATACGCAAAAGCGTCGCAATCGTATCATCGGTGCAGCGTCGGCGTAATCCATAATTACGCTGACGCGACGGTCCGATGTTGTTCCTCGCTCCTGTGGCAGCACACATCGCTGTGTGTGAAGTCGCAGGAGCGAGGAACATCTACCGGCGTCACCGCGGCTTCCGTAGGTTATGCGGAAGGAAGGAGGTGGGCGGGATGTTTACATCCCGCTCATCTCCGCCCCTCCGCTCCTATTGGCTGCCTGCCGTGTGACGTCGCAGTGATGCCGCACAACCCGCCCCCTTAATAAGGAGGCAGGTCGCCGGCCAGAGCGACGGTTGCAGGGCAGGTGAGTGCATGTGAAGCCGGCGTAGCGATAATTTTCGCTAAGCCAGCTTTCACAAGATATTGTATCTGCGACGGGGGCGGGGACTATCGCGTGCGACATCGCAGCATCGGCTTGCGATGTCGCAACGTGCAAAGCCCGCCTTAGTTTGTACTGTATACAATGTGAAGGTTTGTGTGGGGTCCATCATACTGTGTGAATTGCTGTGTGGGGGCCATTATACTATTTGGAGCGATAGTAGGGGCCATTATACTATATGTAGTACCATTTTACTGCATGGAGGGCTGTATGGGGGTCACAGTTGGGGATCTTACTGTGTCAGGGTCACCATTTATTGCCAGGGTAGTTGAAGGGGGGTACAGTAGGGTCATGATACTCTGCTTATGGAGGGTACTATGGAGAAATTAATTGTATAGCATCTTTCAGTGTTTGTGGGGAAGTTTTGCTGCGATCATACTGTACTTTAAGACTGCATTGAAAGGGGAATCTAGGGCCTTCAAGAGGAGGAAAATTGCTTTGTAATAAGGGCTGTGAGAGTTGTGAAGAATGCTTCTGTGACCCAGCTGAATATATTTTTATTTTTTTTGTGGGGGGGGGTTATTAGAAATTGTGCTATGCCTCGTCATAAATAAATGGGAATTGGAGACTGTGATGGACGCCTCACAGTGACATAGACTTCCATGATAAAATACAATCCCACAAAGAGGAAAAGTGTAGAAAACGGACACACACCAACCAGACAGAAGCCAAAAAGTATATATGGAATTAAGCTCATGTATGTATCATATTTCTGTGGCCAGAATGCAATATGAAGAGCAGTTCTCTGCTGTTTCCTCAGTTACTGTCTCCCCCACACACCGTCTCTCCACCACACACACCGTGCCGCCTCCACCACACACACACACACACACACAGTGCCTCCACCACACACACACACAGTGCCTCCACCACACACACACACACACACACACACACACACACAGTGCCTCCACCACACACACACCGTGCCTCCACCACACACACACACAGTGCCTCCACCACACACACACAGTGCCTCCACCACACACACAGTGCCTCCACCACACACACACACACAGTGCCTCCACCACACACACAGTGCCTCCACCACACACACAGTGCCTCCACCACACACACACACACACACCATGCCTCCACACACACACACAGTGCCTCCACCACACACACACACACCATGCCTCCACACACACACAGTGCCTCCACCACACACACACACCATGCCTCCACACACACACACACAGTGCCTCCACCACACACACCGTGCCTCCACCACACACACATACCATACCTCCACCACACACACACGGTGCCTCCACCACACACACCGTGTCTGCACCACACACCGTTTCTCCACCACACACACCGTGTCTGCACCACACACCGTTTCTCCACCACACACACCGTGTCTGCACCACACACCGTTTCTCCACCACACACACCGTGCCTCCCCACAAAGCACCGCGGGCTCTCCTTTACTCCAGCCCCTCCGCTCCGCTCTTCCCCGCAGTCACGTGGTGATGCGCCTGAAAAGTTCGGACTTGCTGACCGCGGCCGCGAGCGGCGATCACGTGACGCGCTTATTACATAGTGATGCTCGGATGTGAGCTGCCTCATTAGTGCTAAGTGCACAGTGCAGCGCGGACGTATCATCAGGGCTGCAGCCGCTGCCTGGTAAGTGACGTCCTGTACAGCACATCACCGGCTGTGTACGTATCTGCCTGCAATGTATATATGCACTATAATATTTGCTACGTTTGCCCTGGCTGCTGCTGAGCATTGTGATAAGCACCGGCCGCTCCTAGTGATGGGCCATGTAATGTATAGTATGGCAGCAAGTTTCAGCACAGCATAATTCCTACCGTATGTATGGTAATTGCAAGGGCGCAGGATAAGCTGCTTTCTCATGTATCCCGAACTTATACTACATATACATACATTACATGCTTACCACATACATACACTGTACACGCTGCATACATATACTGCATATAGAGAAATGCATACATATAAGAGAAGGTCAATCCTGTCAGGTGCCCTTTTTTGTTGGGGTGGGATATATCAGGGGTTCTCACTGCAGGTTTATTTTCCTGTAGAGAAATTCACTACCGTAGTAGAAAGAATAGAGAAATAGAAAGTGAAAGTACTTCTCTGCAACTAAGGTACACAAAGCCCAGGCTGGGCACAATTCAGTACTACGCCTCTTTGCCTAGATACACTACTCAAGAAGTTAGGGACATTTGGCTTTCAGGTGAAACTTAAGGAAAACTAAAAACGTTCACGCTACAATGATAATTATCATGAAAGTAGGGCATATAAGAAGAGGCGTGCAATGTGATTCCTTATCTAATGCTATTTATTCAAACAAAAGCCAACAGTAATGGGTATACACCCCAAGAAAAAGTCAATATCTTAATAACTTGTCATGTGGCCTTGAACATCAATTAGAGCTTCACAGCAAGGTCTCATGCTGTTCACATTCTTCTTGAAGGGCCCCTGAGGTTCTCCAGTGCAGAGTTACGAGCCTCCACACAGCAACACCGCTGGTCCCAGGGACGCCTCCAGAAATTTCAGAGCCCCCATACTGGCAACACTTTTGGGTTCCCTTGAGAATGTGCCCAGGCTCCACCCCAGCTCTGGCTTCACCCCTCAAACCTTCTACAGTTCCACCCGACTCTCTTGGAAAAAACTCTACTTCTGCACCACATCCTCACCAATCACACATCAACAGTTCCCATCAAACACCATCTGCTGGCTGTATATATACACACAGTCATGGCTGAAAGTGTTGGCACCCTTGACATTGTTTCAGAAAATGAAGTATTTCCCCCAGAAAATTAATAAAAAATACTACACCCCCTACACCGCTCCTCTCAATCTCTGCCATATCTCTGTCACTCTGCATAATACACCCCGACACTGCCTTTCAGTACAATATCCCGCGCACACACACACACACACTGCCTCTCTGTACAATATCCCCACACACACATTGCCCCTCTGTATATTAGAAGTCCACACACTGCCCCTCAGTATATCACACAGCTCTTAGCAATACTGTGCCCCCTTTAACAATTTCCCCTATTGCTCTCTAATGTGCCCTTACAGTAACACTTTGCCCCTTCCCTCCCATCCAGAGAAAATGCTAGGACATATAATCGTCAGCTCCTCAACGGAGAGCTTACCATTCCTAGCCACCCCCACACGGTCCACAGTAGTGTGATGAGGTTGCAGCGTGATGACCTCATCACGCTGCTGCATATCAGGTGAGGATGACAGGCAGTGCTCTGCCCCAATGCCCTTGGCGCCACCACATGGCTAATTTGTATGTGGTGTGCCTGAAGTGCATTGCATGCAACAAAAGCTATGTGGTGGTGCGCACTCACCCAGCATAAAGTGGCCAAACCAACAGAGAGCGGCTGGTAGCTTTTGATGTAATTGCTGATGTCAAACACGGCCAGTCCCCTCTGCTGTGGGCTCTTTGTTGGCTCAGTGCGCGCCACTATTTGGAACATTTGCATGCGACTTGCCATGTGGTGGCAGTGGGGCAGAGCAGTGCACGTCATCCAGTATCTGCAGTATACGCTGCAGTTATCATGCTGCATATTATGACACCCAGCACCGATAAAGCATACAGGTGCAGCCCCCAGCTGTGTGCTAGTCTTGGCTGTGTATCAAAGTAAGAGGGACCCCATGCGGTTTTTTAAATTAATTAAATAATTTTTTTTAAAAACCAGCATGTGGTCCCCCCAATTTTGATACCCAGCCATGATAAAGCAGACAGCTGGGGGCTGGTATTCTCAGGCTGGGGACACCCATGGTTAGCCACTCAGAATTGTTGCATTCATTAGATGTGTGGTCACAGCTGGAGGTTCCCACAGTAACCCACCTGTAACTGCAGGTCAACTGACCTCAGGGGACCTCATTGAACTTAGTTACCTCACCTTTTGGATTTGGTATTGAAATTTATACACCATATTCCTGCACCAAGTCTGCATCTTCAGGCAAAAAATGCATCAAAATACAATGTGATTTTAATGTGATAGTGGTGCAATTTTTTTGCCAGAAGATGCAGATTTGGTACAGGAATATGGTTTATAAATTTCAGTACTAAACCTGTATTTCTGGACAGAAGAATGCACAAAATGTTTTTACACAGTTTCGACGTGGCTTTCTGCCAGGAAATGCAAATTTGGTGCTGAAATGTCTGCACCAGACTTCTGCACCAAATTTGCATCTCCTGGCAGACAACCGCACCGAAATGGCGTCAAAACCATTTTTGTGTTTTGTTTATTTTTGCTAAGATATGTAGATTTGTTGCTGAAATTTAGACCCCATATTCCTTCACCAAATCTGCATCTCCTGGCAAAACATTGCATCACTACAGCTTCAAAACCGCATTGTGTTTTGATGCGTTTTTTTGCCAGAAGATCCAGGTTTGGTGCAGGAATGTGGTGTATAAATTTCAGCATCCAATCTGTATCTCTTACCGAAAAAACACAGTTTTCTACCAGGAGATGCAGGTCTGTAAACACAGTTCACTTGAGGTGAGGTCAGTAAATTCATATAGGTCACCTGAGGTCAGTTAACCTGTCACAGGTAGGTTACCTTGGGAATCTCCAGCTATGACCACACAAACTCAGTGACGTCACTTCTCACTGCTATGGCTCAGTCCGTCTCCGCCTTAAGCTACACTATGCGGACATGTTCCCTACACCAATTTTTTTAATTTATTTATTTTTACACCACTATAATGTATGCACACACCATGTGTGATTCCAAACAGTAAGACACGCTGTCACACAGGGTGGGGGCACGGTCTGACTGCAACCAATCACAGACCCTTGACTGACGGTCGGCGGGGGAAGCATATGCATGTGGGATAATGAACAGTCATGATAGTGTTATTGCCTTGCGGGAGACTCGGTAAGTATAACGCGCCTGCTCTAATTCCCCTAGCCCTTTCTACCACAATTTTTGAAGCACAATATTCGGGTCCCCATAGACTTACAAGGGGACCGGCGTCCGGCCAGATATCCAAAATTAATTCCAGGCCTGAACCATGTTTTGTTTTTTTTTTTTTTTAATTCAGTTGGACCCACCAATTCCAGATAACTGTTGGTTTGCCCATCACTATTAGGCCCTCTTCACACGTCCGTGAAAAACACGTGTGTGTCTTACGTGCTGTTTTTCGGGTCAATGTTCCGTTTTTTTGTCAGTTTTTTTTCCTGGTACGTGTGACATCCGTGTGATTGTGTATGCTAGCCGTGTGTGCATGAGATACGTAAGTGTAATGTCCGTCTGTTGTCCATGTGAAATGTTCCGTGGGTGATGCACAATGACGTTGCTATATGCCGGCTGACAGCAGACAGACAGCGTCGCGAGATGAGAATGAACTCGGGTGAACTTCACCCGACTTCATTGTCATACCGCGGCTCTGTCTGTGTCGCGTACTGATTAGCGGTCACCCGTGAAGGACTCACGGTGACCGCTAATCCCCTGAGTGACTGAAGTGAGCAGCGCGATTAGCGCTGCTGTCACTCAGGCTACCCGCGGCTAGCTGGATCCTCCACCCGAGACCGCAACTTACCTGTGACTTCATCGCTGTCACTCGGGCGACTTGCGGTCACAGGTGGAGGATCCAGTGGTGGCCGCGAGTTACCTGAATGACATCATCGTTGATCGCGCTACTCACCTCAGTTGCTGCGTGGAGCTGACAGGAGCGGCGGTGTTCTACTGCAGCTCCTGTCACCTTCATGTAGCAGAGCTGAGAGCGTCGCGGGACCTCCGTGGATTACGCCGGAGCTGGAGGGGTTTTCGGGGCTTAATAAAGTGGTGAACAAGGGTGGTTTTTTTGTTTATTATTTCAAATAAAGGATTTTTCGTTGTGTGTGCTTATTTTCTTTAACTTACAGGTTAATCATGGAAGGTATCTCGGGGAGACGCCTGTCATGATTAATCTTGGACGTAGTGGCAGCTATGGGCTGCTGCCATTAACTCCTTATTACCCTGATTGCCAACACACCAAATCAGGATGAGCCGGGTAGAGTCCCGGGGCTGTCGCATCTAATGGATGCGGCAATTCCGGGTGCCTGCTGGCTGATATTGTTAGGCTGGGGGGCTCCCCATAACGTGGAGCTCCCCATCCTGAGTATACCAGCCTTCAGCCGTTTGGCTTTACCCTGGCTGGTATCAAAATTGGGGGGAACCGCACGTGTTTTTTTTTTTTTTTTTAAATTATTTATTTTTTTACTGCTCGATATTGACACGCCAGCTGTGATTGGTTGCAGTGAGACAGGTGTCACTCAGTGTGGGGGCGTGTCTCACTGCAACCAATCATAGGCGCCGGTGGGCGGGGAAAGCAGGGAATACGAGATTGAATAATGAGCGGCCGGCTTTTTCAAAATAGTAAAAGTCGCCGGAGTTTTTTTAATAGCTGTGCAGGGCCACACTGGTGATCGGGGAACGGTGAGTATGAGAGAGGGGGAGACTGACCGATGGACTGAGAGAGGGAAAGACAGAGAGAGACCGACCGACAGACCTGAGGGAGATTGACATACACAGAAAAAAAAGATTGACCGACATCGCTTCAAAAATGCACAAAACGTACCCGGACCATACGAAGATGCATCCGTGTCACGTACGTGTGCTCACAGACCCATAGACTTTCATTGGGTGCGTGTGTGCGTGTTCCGTGCAGAAAACGGACATGCATCCGTGTTTTACGGACAAACAAACGTATCACGCACACGGACACACGCACCTTATGGAAAAACGCACGTGTAACTCCATACATTGAATAACATTAAAGTTTGTGTGTCTGTGTCTCTGGTACATACGGAAACGGACCTAACACGTACCGGAGACACGGACGTGTGCAGGGGGCCTTAGGAAGCAAAGTGGGCTGCTCTAGAGGAAAAAGCTCCAGATTCTCTGCTTTCCTTAACTAAGAAGTTGATCACCCCCCCTTAACCTACATTATTTCTATAAAAAGCGCTGTTATCTAAGCCCTACTGTGTTTGTTTTTTTTTTTTTTTTGTGCTGTTTCAACTGTTAAGAAAGCTGATGTGGTGCTGCGATAGTTATTTTAACCCCTTAACGACCTCCGGTTACCACGGGCTCCGGCAGCGAGCCAGCACGGGTGGATCGGAGATTCACCCCTCTGCCTGTTAACCTATTAGATTACGCCATCAAACACTGACAGAGCGATTTAAATGGCCTCAACTGGGATCACGCCGTTCCCCACCGCCATCGGCGACCCCATGATGCGATCTTGAGTAGCCAATGTGTTCTCATTGGTAGCACGGGGTCAGCTGATGACCCCTGACGCTAAAATAATGTATTTCCTTTGAGAATCGACAGAGTGCCGGCACTTACATTTCTGACACTTCATTTCTGTTGATGAAAGCGATGCTGCTCTGATCATTAGAAATGCACAGGCGGTCGGACTGTAAAGTCTAAGTCCCCTAGGGGGACTAGTAAAATAAATGTAAAAATGTAAAAAAAAAAAAATTCTAAAAAATTAAAAAATATGAATAAAAAACTAAAAATTCAAGTCACACCCCCTTTTGCCCCAATAAAAATAAAACCGTTATAAAACAAAATATACGGTATGTATTTTTTTAAAGGCGCACCGGACACCCCCCCCCCCCAAATTTAGAGATAAAAAAAAGGGGTCCGTCTTATACTCCGCTGTTGTCTTACCGGAGTGCAGAGGCTGTGCTGGCAGCAGCTGCGGGTCAGTGATGGCGGGGGTGGCTCAGTGGTGGTAGCAGCGGGTCGGTGGCAGGTCAGTGGTGGCACCGGCGGGTCAGTGATAGGTAGCAGCGGAAGCTGCAGTGGTTGTGTGGTGAAGCAGGCTGGTGCAGTGAGTGTCCCAGTCTGTCCGTGGTCCGAGCTTCAAATAAATGGACATGCGGTGACTTCCTGCGCCATCATTTGAAGCTGGGACAGCGCACAGACTAGGACACCCGCCGCACAGAAACCGCAGTCTGGACAGTCAACCTGCCACTCGCCCAGCTGCACAGAGTGGCAGGCCGCACGCCCACACGCACAGTCAGCCAGCTACCGGGACAGAGAGGCAGCCGGCTGCCGGCACAAACAGGCACCCAGCCACCCGTACACAGAGCCGCACACAGTCCCCTGCCAATTCACCTCCCGGTAAGCTATATTTGGATTTTAAGACGCACCCATCCTTTTCCTCCCAAACTTTTGGGAGGAAAAGTGCGTCTTATAATGCGAAAAATATGGTACATTTGGTTTCACTGAGTGCAGAAATGCCTGATCTATCAAAATATAAAATTAATTAATCAATTATTCGGTACACAGCGTGGCAAGAAAAAAAAACATACACCAAAATTAAGGGTTTTTTGGCCGCTGCAACATTGCATTAAAATGCAATAACAGGCGATAAAAACATCACATGTATGCAAAAATGGTATAATTAAAATTGTTAGCTCATGACACAAAAAATAATCTGTTACTGAGCCCCAGATGTCAATAAATGAGAACGCTACGGGTCTCGGAAAATGGCGACAAAAGCACACTTCTTTTTGTGAACAAACATCTGATTTTTTTTTTTTTAACCCCTTAGATAATTTATACCAAACATGTATACTTTTAACTCGTACCGACCTGAGGCATCATACTGATATGTCAGTTTTACCATATAGTGAAAATGGTGAATAAACAAAAAACTAAAACCATTGTGGAATATCACTTTTTTTCACTATTTCTCCGCATTTGGAATTTTTCCCCCGTACCAGAAAAAACACGTACACTTACCTTCTCCAGTGCTGCTGTCTTCGGCCGCTGCTCTCTCCTGCTTCCAGGCTGGCTAATTATTTTCATGCATATGCAGTTATGTACTGGCACTGCACAGCCGACCCAGAAGTAGCCGCAGCGGCCGGACACAGGAGAGTAGAAGATATCAGCACCACAGACAGCAGGAGCGTGGAAATATGAGCAGATCTCCGTGTATTACCACAGATGGCACACTGAGATCACACGTGCCAAAATAACGGCACACAGAGGGACATACGTACCTTTTAACATGTCAGTGAAAAACGTCTTGTGTTTTTCACTGACGCATGAAAGAGGCCTAAAATTTAAATTGTATTAGGAACAGAAAGGGCAGTGCACAACCTCTCTCTATCAGTGCTCTTGGAATATCTGACAGCCCCATCAGGGCCTACACTAGGCATAATAGCCATGGTATTATTTATCAATGAAGTCATTGCCGAAATATCTAGATGTTAGCAAAACAGGCATTTTGTAGTATGAAAGTCTCTCACCATTTTTATAGAAGTTAATACTAAATGACAATTTAATTCCTTTCTTTATGTCTATTTTTACATTCTGCAGGTACTGTCCAGACAATGTATAATAAGAAGACGCCTGTATAAGGCACATGCACGACTCCTTCCTGAAGATGGCTGCACATCGTGATCTTGTGGCTGCCCTGAGCAGTTTTGACTTTGATTTGGACTATTCATCCTGGAACACCCGACTGATTCTGATAATGGCAGGATTTTTATTTTACGTAGGCATTTTTGCATTCATTCACTTTACATCACTAGTGCTTTCTGCCACTTACAGATCACTCCCTGCCAAAGACAAGGTAACTTGGAATACGGTGGCTACACGGGCTTCATTCGGACTCCTTTGCTATGTGGCTGGGCTAAATGCACTCCTTATTGACCCAGTTCTCGCTGCTGATAAGATCACTGGTCGACAGGGCTGGTCTGCTTTTATCATCTTAATAGCAACTGGCTATTTTTTATATGAAAACATTGTTTTTTTCATATTTAATTTTGTGTTCTGGATATCTAATATCCCTAGCACTGTTCACCACATTATTGCTTTTATTGGATGCTTTGGTTCTGTAATTTGCAGTACAGCAGGACATTATTTGACAATAGTTTCATTACTATTAGAGATGGCTACTCCATTCACCTGTACTTCATGGATACTAATAAAGGTAAGAATACATTGTGGGAAAGAAACGCGAACTGTACTTTCAGCAGAGATTGCACAAAACAATATTACAGGCAAATTAAGAAAATTTGAGATATTTATTAGAGAAATCTGCTTTCTTGATTTGTGAGGTTGTAACATAGCCAGGGGTGGTGGTTGTGGGTGAGGGCTACAATCCTTAACCCGCCCCACTGGGAATTGAGTGGATGGTGGAGTGGGTATGATTCCAGCTGGACATTCCGTCCATCAGCCAGCCTTCTTGGATCTTGTTAATACCGTGCGACGCCGCATTCAGCGTTATTAGAGATGAGTCCACAACGATTAAAACTTCAAATGCTTTATTAAACACTTGATTAAAACATTGTTTCATATTGCTGATAACAGGCTTTGTACTACATTTTTCAACAGGCATTACATTTCTAGTACAATCCGAGTCTTTTGTGATGGCAACCAAAGAGGGTGGGGGTGGGTGCTTTATCTCTCCTCTAGCTGTCCATCCATCTGACTCCATGACTAGACTAACTACACAACTCTGTAGAAATGAGACAAATCCTAAAGCCTTGGTCTCAGTGTCAGTGGCCCTGTCTGTCAACACGGACTCTGCCATCTGTCTGCACTATTAACAGCAGCCGGCTTGGCAAGGGGACGCTCTCTGTTCTCTCTATTCACCTCGCTGAAGCTGTGGAGCTGTAGTCCGTTCTGGTCACCTTGACTTCCTTCTGCACATGCTTGGCCTGTTCCCCTCCACACCACACTTTTCCTCTCTGCTACATCTGTTCCTTGCACTTCTGTTACTCTTCGTCACTGACCAAAACAGGAACAACTTCCACCTATATCTCTTTCACTGGGGGCCCAGCTTCTTCATTTACTCTATCAGCTCTGTCACTACCTCAGACCTAGGCTTTACCCCTCCAGATGGGGAGCCCAGAACGGGTGACCCCTAGTGGCAGCATGGCACCCAAATGCACACACATACCTATAATTTATATATCTTATCACTACTACACATATGAATACACAAGTTTTCAGGGGGTGGCAAGTCACAACCCACTCTCCTACAAGGTGTGCAAAAAAATAGATGTGGTTCTGCACCACTGCTGTACGACTTGTTTTCAATACTGGGGAGGAGTGGATTAGAAGCAGTATTTCCTTAGTAAGGCTCCGGTCCAGGGTGCTCGCTGATGAAACAGGATAGCTGTAGGTGTGTGGAACCATATAGAAGAAAGTTCAGCGGCACACCGAATCTCCAGTTAAATTTTTTTTTTTTTTATTTGATTAAATGGTGCATATTAAAAAGGCAGTGAAGGAGCCAGGTGCAGGATCCTTCCTGCACCCGGTTCCTTCACTGCCTTTTTAATATGCACCACTCTCCTACAAGGCCAAGGCCGGCTTCACACTTGCGATTAACTCGCACGAGTGCAATGTGAGAAAATCTTGCATTGCACTCGGACCAATGTTAATCAATGGGGCAGCCCCCATCTGCTATTTTTCTCTCACTCCAAATCGGACTGAGAAAAAAATCGCAGCATGCTGCGTTTTGGTGAGTTTCTCGCACGAGTCAGTCCAATGCAAGTCTATGGGTGCGTGAAAAAAAAACGGATATCACATGGACGGCACATACACCATCCTAGTGACATGCGATTTTTCTCAATACATTTCATGCATGTAGTAGAGATCAATGTAAATATTTCTGTACATAACAGTACATTAGTAGCAGCTGCTGAGGGTAAAAACTGATTGCACACTGATGAAAAGTGAACTAAAATCGTCCGACTTTCTAGCATGAGAATCGGACCGATTTTACACTCGCAAGTGTGATTCCAGCCTAAGGGAGACTCAGAATGATCATACTGAGCTCTCTAACAAATCTTGCCTCACCCTTGAGGTTGAGTTGAATCTAAACTGCTCAAGCCAGCGATATATTGTCCTCCATGGTGCTGCTTGTGTATGTGAACTTAAAATGGAATGAAGAGCAGGAATCCCTGAATCTTCTCAGTTGGTATCCACGCAGTAGCTCAGAGTCAATTACAAATAAAGAAATAGAGCCTGAATAGGGGAA
This sequence comes from Anomaloglossus baeobatrachus, assembly GCF_048569485.1. Classification (NCBI taxonomy): domain Eukaryota; kingdom Metazoa; phylum Chordata; class Amphibia; order Anura; family Aromobatidae; genus Anomaloglossus; species Anomaloglossus baeobatrachus. The sequence continues at coordinate 419,797,122 of NC_134355.1, read as the reverse complement.
AAGTAGTGAAAATGCAAAATACAAGTAATGTAATAGTCAGAAATTGTGTTATTCTTCATGTACATACACAACAACTTATTCTGTTATGTTAACGGAAAGTAGAATTACCCTTTTAGTAAAATCAATGAAAATTAAGGTTTATCTTTGCTCATTATTAGTACTATGGTCAAAACAGCTAAATCTCACTTTGTTCTTTCGTTACGCTGTACTCACATATTGTGACCTATTTGCATTTATTATTTTTTTTAGCACCACACCATTTTTTTTTTTGCCTCATTTTTGGAAAATTACAGCAAAACAATGATTTTGTTGCTACAAATCTATGCATTGAGGCTGCAGTGTGTGAACGCAGACTTAGTATTCTGTCCAGATTTTAGAATATGCAGGTAACACTCGTAATAGCCAGGTTAGTCCACATAAAGTTTCATCTCAGTCTGTAATCATAGACATGTGCAGTAATACTGCATAGGAAAGGGAATTTCACTACTTAGAAAGTTGCTTTAGGGGTACTTCACACACAGCGAGATCGCTACTGAGATTGCTGCTGAGTCACGGTTTTTGTGACCTCATTAGCGATCTCGCTGTGTGTGACACTGAGCAGCGATCTGGCCTCTGCTGTGAGATCGCTGCTCGTTACACACAGCCCTGGTTCGTTTTTTTTATTGTTGCTCTCCCGCTGATAAGCACACATCGCTGTGTGTGACAGCGAGAGAGCAACAATCCTGAATGTGCAGGGAGCAGGAGCCGGCGTCTGACAGCCTGCGGTAAGCTGTAACCAAGGTAAACATCGGGTAACTAAGGTGGTTACCCGATATTTACTTTCGTTACCAGCCTCCGCAGCTCTCACGCTGCCAGTGCCGGCTCCTGCTCCCTGTACACGCTAAGTTAAGCGGTGTGAGCTGGTAACTAAGGTAAACATCAGGTAACCATACCCGATGTTTACCTTAGTTACCAGTGTCCGCAGCTTCCAGACGCCGGCTCCGTACAAGCGCAGCGTCGCTTGCACGTCGCTGCTGGCTGGGGGCTGGTCACTGGTGAGATCTGCCTGTTTGACAGCTCACCAGCGACCATGTAGCGATGCAGCAGCGATCCTGACCAGGTCAGATCGCTGGTCGGATCGCTGCTGCATGGCTAAAGTGTGAAGGTACCCTTACTCTTACGTTAGATGAAATGTAGCAGTAAAATACTGATGTTGTCTATCTGGGTAATTTTATTTTTTTTTTCTTCTAGGCTGGCTTGTCAGAAACCCTTATTTGGAAGCTGGATCAGTGGTTCGTGATTCACTTGTTCCACTGCCGCATGTTCCTTACCTATCACTTGTGGTGGGTATCTCTTTACAACTGGGACCGTCTGGTGACATCCGTCTCAGTCTTTTATGTAACTTTCTTCTTTGTTGGGCTGACTATACTTACTTTTATGCTGAACCCATATTGGACCTATGTGAAGACCATGCAACTTCTGACTCCAGTTCATTCAACATCCAGAAAATCTCCAAGGGAAGGAAATGGCGGAATTAGCAAAAAGAAAAATGAATAGTTTATCGGCTAGATCCCAGTTCTTGCTTTCTGAAAAAAAATGGTGATAGAACAGTTCTCGTCTGTTAGAAAATATAAAAATACCCTCTCTACGTCTTTTTTATGCCTCTATTTGAGGACTTAGCTGGAGACTGCGTTGCCTTTATTTGTGCCAAATTTATCAGTGTTTCACAATATTTAGTAAATTTCCTGCATATTTTAATGTAACCACTTCTGTAGAAATGTTTCTCCAATTTTTACTTCATTCCCCTATTGGAGTAAGAATTCTAACTTCTAAAACCTGGTTTAGACTTAACAAAGCTAACCAAGGCCACCTTCACACAAACACTTTTTAAAAGTGTCAAAGCAACAAAATCTTTTGCGGAAAAAAAAAGTGTGCAACATATTAACACTACAAATTAGGCCACGTGCCAGACTGAGTATTTTGTGAGTTTTTGACCTCAGTATTTGTAAGCAAAAAATGCAGAAGTGGTGTTGTGTTTCTATTAGACTTTCCCTCTGATTGTTCCACTCCTGGTTTTAGCTACAAATACTGAGGACAAAAACTCACCAAATACTCAATGTGTGCACGTGATCTTAGAGGATTGCTTTGCATGCCAGTCCACAGTCCAGTTAATTATTCTCTGACCGTGGGCAGGAGCTACGAGAATTTCCTTACCTTCTAGATTCCCCACCACTGCGTTTAAAGGTACCGTCACACTAAGCAACTTACCAGCGATCCCAACAACGATAGGGATCGCTGGTAAGTTGCTAGGAGGTTGCTGGTGAGCTGTCACACTGCGACGCTCCAGCGATCCCACCAGCAACCTGACCTGGCAGGGATCGCTGGAGCGTGGCTACACGAGTTGCTAGTGAGCTCACCAGCAACCAGTGACCAGCCCCCAGCGCCGCGTGGAAGATGCTGCGCTTGGTAACTAAGGTAAATATCGGTAACCAACCCGATATTTACCTTGGTTACCACTGCACGCAGCTACACGTGCAGAGAGCAGGGAGCAGCGCACACTGAGCGCTGGCTCCCTGCTCTCCTAGCTACAGCACACATCGGGTTAATTACCCGATGTATGCTGCAGCTAAATGTGCACAGAGCAGGGAGCAGCGCACACTGAGCGCTGGCTCCCTGCTCTCCTACTTACAGCACACATCAGGTTAATTAACCCGATATGTCCTGCAGCTAGCTACATGTGCACAGAGCAGGATCCGGCAGCACAGGCAGTGAGAGCGCGGAGGCTGGTATCGAAGGTAAATATCGGGTAACCAAGGACAGGGCTTCTTGGTTACCCGATGTTTACTGTGGTTACCAGCCTCTGCAGAAGCCGGCTCCTGCTGCCTGCACATTTAGTTGTTGCTGTCTTGCTGTCACACACAGCGATCTGTGCTTCACAGCAGGACAGCAACAACTAAAAAATGGCCCAGGACATTCAGCAACAACCAACGACCTCACAGCAGGGGCCAGGTTGTTGCTGGATGTCACACACAGCAACATCGCTAGCAACGTCACAAAAGTTGTTCGTTAGCAGTGATGTTGCTAGCGATGTTGCTTAGTGTGACGGGGCCTTAACTCACCGCCTTGCTTGCTTTCATCTGAGCAGCGCACATATGGTGACGTGTCAGCCTGGCAAATCATAAGCCATGCTGGTATCTCGCTGGGTTAGGAAATCCACGCAGCTCCTGACCACAGCCAGACAGCACTGACCTGGACTGTGGAGGAATATTAAGCAAAGCGGCCCGTGCATCTCTAAGGCCTCTTTCACATGTCTGTGCAAAACACACATGTTTTGCATGGTCTGTAGTGTAGGTGCATGTGTGTGCGTATGTCCGTGTGTGTTCAGCGTGAGCGTGTGCTGTCTTGTGTGACATCCGCATAGCACACTGACAGCATGAACTTCTATACTTACCTGGCAATGGTGCCGCTGTGTCCGGCACTGCTGCTGCTTCTGGTCTGAGGTGCAGTGAATATATAATGAGCAGGGGTCAGAAGCAAGTGACAGCAGTGCTGGAAACATCAGCGGTGGAGACAGGTGAGTATAGAAAAGCATTTTATTTCACAGACACATGTTTTCTCCGGTACGGGTGACACGGAGCACATCAGTGTGCGGGCTGTGTGACATCTGTACTACTGGAGAAAAATGGATATGTCTACGTGTGGTACACACGTATGCTCCATACGGACATACGGTCTGTGTGAAAACACGCACGCGTGCGCAAACCCATTGATTTTAATGGGTCTACGTGTGTCCATGTCTGTGTGAAAACGGACATCACACATGCTGGCAACACGGACGTGTGAAGGGGGCCTAAGATGCATCCAGATTTTTCAATGTGTTTTATGCTGCTTAACAAATCACTTTGCACTAAAATTTAAGACCACAATTTTGGCACTAGGCAATGTCCCTTTAGCAAGACTCCTATAGTGACAGCAGGGCACATACTGTACATTTTTATGATTTCAGGCTTGTTATACACAAATTAGTAAGTGTGCTTAAATGATACATGTATGCATTCATTACCTTTCAAGCCCAACATTTCTCCATGAGTTGGTTATCTGGGAACCATACCATGATCTGATATATATTGTACACTAGCATTATCATGTTAAAGGGAACCAAACATCAGGATTTTCATGTATAAGGTGCAGCCAGTGCAGTAATGGCACTATCAGACACATGCTGTACATACCATTAGTGGGCAGCTCGGGTGTTTAGTCAGTGAAATCCAACTTTATAAAGTTTGAAAATTCGTGCACTTTTTGATTGACGTGTGCACCTCTCTCCTAATGTCTGGGCGGGTTATGCACTTGCATCCCCGCCCCCCCCCCCCCCCCCCCCGATGCCTGTTTCTCCCGCTCTCTGGTTGTTTGCAAATTTCTCTCTTCAGAAACATGGCGCCAGAGTTGGCACCTGCGCATAGCACTCATCTCCGGCGCCATGTTTCTGAAGCCCACAGTATTTTGCAGGAGAGGGCGGCGCATGCCCCCTCGCTTGTTCAGATTCCGTTGTGACCACGGGAGCGCGCATGGTCACAACAGGACTGCAGAACAGCTGATGGGAAGACGCGATTACCTCCTCCTCCTCCAAACATACCTGCGGGACAGTGAGAAGAATCCTGCTGCCGGCTTTTTCCTGTGGCATTCCGGTGTCCTAGGCGGCTGCTGTGCTGGCACTGTGTCGTAGCTGCAGGTAATCGCGTCCTCCCATCAGCTGTTCTGCAGTCCTGTTGTGATCACGCGCGCTCCCGCGGTCATAACGGGATCTGAAGAAGCGAGGGCGCATGCGCCGCCCTCTCCTGCAAAATACTAAGTAGTGCGGGCTTCAGAAACATGGCGCCGGAGATGAGCGCTATGCGCAGGTGCCAACTCTGGCGCCATGTTTCTGAAGAGAGAAGTTTGCAAACAACCAGAGAGAGGCAGGAACAGGGGGGGGATACAAGTGCATAACCCGCCCGGACATTAGGAGAGTGGTGCACACGTCAATCAAAAAGTGCACGAAATTTCAAACTTTGTAAAGTTGGATTTCACTGCCTAAACACCCGAGCTGCCCACTAATGGTATGTACACACTGTGCCTGATAGTGCCAGTACTGCACTGGCTGCACCTTATATAGGAAAATGCTGATGTTTGGTTCCCTTTAAATTTGTTACAGAGGAGGAGGGTGTTGGACATATAAAGGTCAGACATAGGGGCAAGTATAATAATACAGTTAATAATACTGTTGTAAATGTTACATTATCTCAAATTGTATTTTTCTTGATGGATGTAGAAGTGTGTAAATTGTTACATTATCTCAAATTGTATTTTGCATGACGGATGGAGACCGCTACTCCAACTATTTTACATATGTTAGGTTTATCAGTATAACAATGCTGATACTCTTTGGTGTTATTTGTAGCAAGATTGAGGGAAAAATCAAAGTCATAAAAGGTTTCCAATATGATTACTGCATCATAGTACAAGTTTATTTGTGTTTTTATAAGACCGGCAGAATGGCTTTGCTTTGCTGCACTGCCTTGACTCTGTCCGTTAAAGAAGTCTGCTTATTGCTGCAGCGGCAGGACAATTACCTTGTGGTTCTCTTCCATACACAATACTAATTGCACCCTGCTTGTCCCCTCTGTTTCTGCAAGCACCCCTTCTCCTATAGCCACTACGTGAACCACCCGAACAATAACGGAATTGGCAGGTTATAGCCATTATATCTTAGACCCGCTATATGAACACCCTCCGGATCATCACGGAAAGGGCCAGCAGTCTGGCAGTGCCGCCTCCATGACTTTAACCTGCAATATGCAAAGACTTTTTATCCAAGTTTTGTGTTGCTAAAAATAGTCTGATAAATAGTTTTTATGTGTTACTTTTGCACAATAAAGACACATTTTGAAAAAAATAAAGAAAACCTTTTTTTGCTATTGAATTCAGTCATTGAGTTTAAATATTTTATAAGTGTGTTGACATAAATGGGATATAGTGTCAGGGTAAATACAACTTTCTTATAACTTTTTATTGTTTTTTTTTTTTTTTTTATGTTCCGGTAACAAAGCTGTAATTCCACATTGTTTGTTGGGTTTTTTTTTTTACTGCTTGCACCAGGCGTGATTTTGAGCTCTGCATGGCACTACTTTTTATTCAAAATGAAACAACTAAGATGCAATTGAAATGTAGGCTTTCAGATTTAAGGAAAGGGAATATGTCACCAGGTTTTTGCTCCCCCATCTGAGAGCAGCATAATGTAGCGACAGAGACCTTGATTCCAGCGATGTCACTTACTGAGCTGTTTGCTATCATTTTGATAAAAAACAATGTTTTTTCTGCTGCAGATCTAGCAGTTATACAGAGCTCATAAATATACTGCACTACCTGGCAGCACGCCAAGTAGTCCTCTAATGATAATCTACTGCTGATTAAACAGTGATTTTTATCAAAACTACACTAAGCAGAGCAGTAAGTGACACATCGGTGGAATCAGGATCTCTGCCCTTAAGTAATGCTGCTCTCAGATTAGGTGGCAAAAACCTGGTGACAGATTCACTTTAACTCCTTCACCCCCCAGCGTTTTTTTTGTTTTGTTTTTTCCTCCCCTTCTATGAAGAACCATAACGTTATTTTTCTGTCAATATTGCCATACAAGGGCTTGTTTGTGGAACAAGTTGTACTTTTGAATGAAACCATTAGTTTTACCATATAATGTACTGAAAAATGGGAAAAAAAAATTCCAAGTGCAGTGAAATTGCTAAAAAAAAAGTGCAATTACATGATTTTTTTATTTACCACGTTCACTATATTGTAAAACTGACCTGGCATTATGATTCCTCAAGTCAGTACGAGGTCGTAGATATCAAACGTGTAGTTTTACTTTTACCTAAGTGGTGAAAAAAAATTCAGACATTTGTCAAAGAAAATAATAACACTTTTGTCGCCATTTTCCGAGACCCATAGCATTCTCATTTTTCAGGATCTGGGTTTTGGTAATGGCTTATTTTTTGTGTATTTTTTCTGTCATTTTTAATCATACCCTTTTTGCATAAATGCGATGTTATTGCATTTTAATACAATATTACAGCAGCCAAAAAAAGATCATAGCAACATCAGTATCCCACCATATATGACTGTAGATTGGTAGACACAGGGAGCCTATCTCCCATTCTAACCATTTAGGTCAGTGGTGCACAACATTTTTTAGTCAAAGTGCCACATTCCCATACTGAACCAATTCGAAGGGCCAGAATTTTTTTTAAAAAGGTACTAACATGAAAACATCACCAGAACCACCATCAGTACATTAGTGCATCACAAGAACCAAATTTTGAGGATTTGAGGAGGATTTAAAAAGTAATTTGAACACATGTTGGTTTAAACTGACTTTTTGGAGCAGAAACTTGCCAAATTCTCCTCATAATCTTAAATCTTTAAGTTTTGAGGATTTTTAAGTTTCAACATAGCCATGAAGCACATTACGGATTGCTATATGCGTACATGATCAGAACCACCATCTGCATATGAGTGTGGCACAAGAGCCACCATCAGTACACCAGAACCACCTTCAATACAGGAATGCAAGACCATAACCACTGTCAGTACTTGAATGCAGCATCAGAACCAATATCAGTACCCAAATGCTGCACTGGACCCTCTATCAGTACACAAATGCAAAGCCAAAACTACTACTGTCAGACAGTACATGAATGCAGTGACAGAACCAACGTCAATACAGGAATACCGCACCAAGCTTAGTACAGTGATCAATTGTAATGTCAGGTCAGCCCCATATACAATCATATCACATGAACCTACAAATTACAGTATGTTCTTAACAATGGTAAGTAGATACTGGGAGTTGTTACCAGCCATCATAAGACTGCGGATCATACAAGAACCACAGTACTGATGAGACGTAGTCACTATCACAAATTAACAATTATAGCCATAGTACCTTACAGATGACTTCTCTGATTGAGGTCGTTCTCATCCTTTCTGTCTCCATGTAGTACAGACACCATGATAAGATTTTATGCCAGCAACTTGTCTCTGCATACGTCTCTCTTCCCCGTCTTCAGCGGCACATCGTGACACGGTGCCCCTAAAAATAATATCATTATACTGCCCTATAAATAAATACATATCCCATGCTGCGCCCATTAAATAATCGTGCCTCGCTGGACTTCCTGCACAAAACATCCACCCACACCAAATTTTTTCATAATATCCCTGCCAACAAACTGCCACTCTCTATAATGTATCCCCTACACACTGCGTCTCTCCGTAATATCCAGGGGTGGGATTCAGCCGGTTCTCCCCCGTTCGGTGGAACCGGTTGTTAAAATAGTAGCCGATTCCCCGAACCGGGAAGATCCCAGATGTATGGCTGTATGCTGTGTATAGGTGTGTGTATGTGTATACGGCTGAATGCTGCATGTAGATGTCTGTGTGTATACGTATGTGTATTCGGCTGTATGCTGCATGTAGCTGTCTGTGTGTATATGTATGTATACGGCAGTACGCTGTGTGTAGGTGTCTGTGTGTATATGTATGTGTATACGGCTGTACACTGTGTAGGTGTATGTGTATATGGCTGTACGCTGCATGTAGGTGTTTGTGTATATGTGTATATGGCTGTACGCTGTGTATAGGTGTCTGTATACTATGTGTGCACGTCTATGTCATGTTGGTGTACATATCTGTATATGTGTTCACATCTCTGTACTGTATGTTTACATATCCGTGTTTCTGGGTTTGTATATGTTTGTAAGATGCCTGTATGCATGTAAGGCTGTGTGCCCACCATCAGTGTTAACAGCGTTTTTGATTCAGAGTGTTTTCGCTGCATTGTACAGTACAAGCACAGTGGATGGAAATCCTACGCCCACTGTGTGTGTACAGCCCACAGTGAAAACTGACCTGTGATGCGGCTTCCCGAGCCCTGGCATATCAATTTATTGCTGTGTAGCCACAAGTGTCTCCACAGAGAGAACACAAGAGAGAGACCACAGCGGCCCAAACCCTGACTATGGGTACAAGCCGCTGTGGTCCCTGCGAAGAGCACTCGCGGCCCCGCAGGAGAGGATATGCTGTGTGCAGGACACAGCATGTCTAGACCGTGGGCACGTAGCCTTATAGTGTATTGTGGTGTAAGTGTAATACATTTGTATCTTTAGGGCACAACACTAAATCTATAAGTCTGAGTGCCCGCCATCAGGCGACTTCACAGTCTGGACGCAGCATACTTTCTCTGGGGGAGACGCTAGTCTCCTAGGTGGGAGATTGTGCTGTCAGTGCACGCCATCAGAGTGACTGTCAGCGGATTTTCGCTGTGTTCTCCCACTCCGAGCACTAGCATCGCTGTTAGAATAAATTGACATGCTGAGAATAGGAAAGCAGCACCACAGGTCAGTTTAAGGAGCGTCTAAAAGAAGCCCAGGAGGTCGGAGATTTCTATAAATCCATCCAATGTGCCTGTACTGTACAATGCAGCATTTTGGACACAGTGAAAACACTCTGACTCCAAAACATTCTGACACTGATCGTGGGCACGCAGCCCTAAGGGCTCACTTAGGGAATTTCAGTTGTCTTTCCATGTTTATGAAAAGAAGTGAAATTAACCCCTGCACTGTGACGTAGCTATGTCACAATCTTATGTCCTCCTTCATGTGTCTGTGTATCTGTTACGTGTTGTATCCGTTTTTTTCACTGTTACCACACATACCCATTATAAGCTATGGTGCTACTCGCATGTCCGTGTGTTTACACAGACCATGTGTGACCCCTACGGAGACATCTGTTTTTTTCCAGCAGCACAGATAACAAGGGCCAATAGAAGTCTATGGGGCCATGAAAAACACGAACAGCACACAGATGGCATCAGTGTACAACCTATGTGCCATCTGTGTTCCGTTCCTGAGTTTAACATTGAAAATATAGGAGAAGCTTTGTAATTGTTGTACATGTAGTTAGCTGTGTTATGGTACTGTATCTATGTAGTAAGTATGGTTTTGCTCCTATATTACATAGTAAGCTCAGGTATGGTACCATATTTAAGCAGTAAGCTTAGTTATGGTACTATGCAGTACCAGTACTATGTCTATGAAGTAAGCTTGTTTTGTTCCCGTAGCTATGTAGGTGGCTTGGTTCTGTTGCTGTTTCTATGTAGTAGACTGAGTAAGTACGATTTTGTTCCTGTATGGATACAGTAAGCTCGATTCTGTTCCCGTAGCTATATAGCAAGCTCGGTTGTGCTCCTGTATCTCTATAGTAAGCTCGGTTCTGCTCAAATTTCTCTGTATAGTTACATAGTTACATAGTTACTTAGGTTGAAAAAAGACCTAGGTCCATCTAGTTCAACCTTCCTCCACCAGTTCTACATTTAGTCACTAAGTCATTTATAACCAACAATGTTTTGTGTACTGAGGAAATCATCCAGCCCTTTTTTAAAAGCTGTTATAGTATCTGCCATTACAACCTCTTGTGGTAGTGTATTCCACAGTCTGACCGCTCTAACTGTAAAGAACCCTTTCCTATTTAGGTGTCGGAATCGCTTTTCTTCCACTCGCAGTGAGTGCCCCCTGGTCCTTAGTATTGTTTTTGGAAGGAATAAGTCATGTGCCAGTCCTTTATATTGACCACACATGTATTTATACATATAAATGAGATCTCCTCTGAGACGTCTTTTTTCTAAGCTAAACATATCTAACTTTTTCAACCTGTCATCATATGGGAGGCCTTCCATTCCTTGTAGTAGTCTAGTTGCCCGCCTTTGAACTGACTCTAACTTCTGAATGTCCTTTTTAAAATGTGGAGCCCAAAACTGGATCCCGTATTCCAGATGTGGTCTTACAAGTGATTTATAGAGGGGTAACAATACGTTGGGATCACGGGATCTAATCTCTCTTTTTATACACCCTAAAATCTTGTTTGCTTTAGCAGCTGCTGATTGACATTGCGTGCTGCTGCTCAGCTTATTTGTAATGAGAATACCCAAGTCCTTCTCCTGTTCTGTAGTCCCGAGTTTACTTCCATTTAATGTATACGCAGCTATAGGATTACTCCGTCCTAGGTGCATTACTTTACATTTATCAACATTAAATCTCATTTGCCAAGTATCTGCCCATTATGACATCTTATCCAGATCTTTTTGTAATATTGTACTATCCAGGTCAGTTTTTAATATCCTACATAGTTTGGTGTCATCGGCAAAGACTGACACTGTACTATCAATCCCATCCACAAGGTCATTAATAAAGAGAGTAAAAAGAATCGGTCCAAGCACAGATCCCTGCGGCACCCCACTGCTGACTATAGCCAATTTAGAGAATGTACCATTTATGACTACTCTTTGTTTCCTATCTCTTAGCCAATTCCTTACCCAGTTGCATATTGTGTCCCCTAGTCCTTGCTTCTGGAGCTTTAGTATAAGGCTATTATGTGGTACAGTATCAAATGCCTTTGCAAAGTCCAAATAAATCACATCAGCTGCATTACCAATATCCAGGTTTGAACTTACCCCCTCATAGAACCCCAACAGGTTGGTTAGACACGACTTATCTTTCATGAATCCATGCTGTTTGTCAGTTATCATATTATTTTCTGCAATATATTTTTGCATGTCATCCCTTAAAATGCCCTCAAAAACTTTGCATACTACTGATGTCAGGCTTACTGGACGGTAGTTGCCTGGATCTACCCTCTTACCTTTCTTAAATATCGGTACCACATCAGCAATCCTCCAATCCTGAGGCACCAACCCCGTTACAAGTGAGTCTAAAAAGATGAGATACAGCGGTCTGTTGATTACGGAGCTCAATTCCCTCAATATTCGTGGATGAATGCCATCTGGCCCTGGGGATTTGTCAATGTTTAATTTACTCAGACGTAGGCGTACTTCATCTTGTGTTAAATTAATTATATCGGGTGGTGGACTTTGATTTTTCACTTGTTGAATGATCCCTGGTACAGTCAGTTCCTTGGTGAATACAGATGAGAAATGCCTATTTAATATCTCAGTCTTTTGTTTGTCCTCTATAACTAACTTGTTATTATATTTTAAGGGTCCGATACTATCCTTTGTTTTCCTTTTGGCATTAATGTATTTATAAAAGATTTTGGGATTTATTTTAATGTCATTGGCGATTTTTGTTTCAGTAGCTAGTTTTGCTTGTTTGATTTCTCTTTTGCATTGCCTATTGATATCTTTATACTCCTGCAATGCTATTTCTGTATTCTCAGCCTTTAAGATTTTAAACGCCCTTTGTTTTTGTTTTATTATACTTTGTACAGTCTTATTTATCCATAGTGGTTTCTTTTTATTCCTGGACATTTTATTACCAGAGGGTATACGTTTTTTTACATGACTCTAGTAGTATATCCTTAAACTTACCCCATTTATGTTCGGTATCCCCAGTTACCATGACTCTGTCCCAATCTACACATTTAAGCTCTTCCCTTAATTTGTTGAAATCAGCTTTCCTAAAATTCCAGGTTTTAGCATTCCCCCTTTGAAATGTTCTATTGAATATTACGTTGAAGCTTACCATATCATGATCGCTGGTGCCCAAGTGCTCCCGGACCTGTAAATCTGAAATTGTATCCGGTCTATTTGACAGGACCAGATCTAGCAAATTATCTCCCCTGGTCGGTTCACCTACCATCTGAGAGAGGAAATGGTTTGTAGTAAGCTCGGTTCTGCTCCCATATCGCTGTAGTAAGCTTGGTTCTGCTCCCATATCTCTGTAGTAAGCTCGGTTCTACTCCAATATCTCTGTAGTAAGCTCGGTTCTGCTCCCATATCTCTGTAGTAAGCTCAGTTTTGCTCCCATATCTCTGTTGTAAGCTCGGTTCTGATCTCGTATTTCTGTAGTAAGCTCGGTTCTGTTGCCATATCTCTGTAGTAAGCTCGGTCCTGCTGCCATATCTCTGTAGTAAGCTTGGTTCTGTTCCCATATCTCTGTAGTAAGCACCTTTCAGTTCCCATATCTATGTAGTCATCTTGGTTTTGTTGCAGTATTTATGCAAACAGTAAGCGCGGTTGTGTTCCAAATTATATATGTACCACTCTGTTCATAAAGCCTGTTACCACTGCTGCTTTAATGCAGTGGGCAGTGGCAAGAGATAAACAGACCAAAGGTGGGCCACCGCAACTTGAGGGCCACTGCCTTATGATTGCCCCCCAGGCTAAAATGTGCCAGCCAGCCCCTGGCCGCGGCCCACGCACAGGCTGCTCTGCGGCGTCTGCGCTTTTCACTCACTCATCCCTGCAAACAGCGCGGCTGTGATGGCAGAGATCAGTGAGGAGCAGCGCGAGTGGTAACTTGACACTTCTCGGGGACTGGGAGGAGCTATTGGCTGCAGCAGGGAAGTGCTGAGACAGTGACACCCACCAGCGCTAACTTCTTAAACAGCAGCTTTAGGCTATGTGCCCACTCTGCGGAAAATGCGCGGAATTTGCTGCGGATTTTTCACGGAAATTCCGCTGATTTTTCAAAAATCTGCAGCACAGCTACTCCCCAGCCATTTCTATGGCATGTGGGAACTGCTGTGCACACGCTGTGGATTTTTCCGCAGCGGAAATTATGCGGATTTCTCTGCGGAAAAATCAGCAGCATGTCAATTATTCCTGCGGATTTCTCCGCAGGGTCCCATATACTTACCTGCCTTGATAGCAGACACCCGAGTCACTTTCTCCGTCCGGTGTACAGCAGCGCGGTGGATCCAGGTACAGGGAGGAAGAGGTTGGCGGGGCCTGCACGAGCTCCGGTCATGTGACAGCCGGAGCTAGTTCAGGCCCGGCCACCTTCTCCTGCAGATGTTGACAGAGTGACCCGGCCGCCGGAAAGCGAGGTGCTGCATTATGGAGGTAAGTATGAACTTCCGATCACTGCAGCACTTGTTCTGCATTGAGGATGCAGTGCCGAAGCCATGGTACTGTATCCTCAATGCAGAATGCCCGCACCATATCTGCAGGACATTCCGCAGCATGAAAACAGACAAAAGTTGTGCTGCGGTTTCCTGGGAGCTCCTGCGGAATGTCCTGCGGATATATCCGCAGGACACTGTCCCCGTGGGCACATAGCCTTACAGTGGAAATACATGCAGCTTTCACACGCAGGTCAGGAGAGTCGCCAGCCAGAACATGAAGTATTCCAATGTCGCTCCAATTTTTAACAGCCGTCAGACTACACCCTTATTCATATGTTTGATGAATGGATGTGGCTTGAAATGAGTGTGTCTTAAGCCCACTTTACACGTTGCAATTAGTTGTACAATCGCATTTGCGATGTGACACGCCCAGGTTGCATACGGGATCTATGAGATTGCACGTAGGTCGTTCATTTGCTGTCACACGTGCGTTAGTAGTCTATGTTAAATTGGTCAATTTTGTGTGCGATCCTTTAGATCATGTGTTCTGTGACGTATGCATTGAGCACCTTTTTTTTTTTTTTTTTATTTATTGACTTGCCAAGCGTGTGTAATGTGTAGGGATGCGTTTTTACTATGTCATCTGCCATTCAGCTCTGCTACATGGCCGCTGACAGCAGACACAGACAGCCATGTAGCAGAGCTGAATGGCAGATGACAGCAGACACAGAAAGAGCCGCACTGTCAGAATGAACTCGGGTGAACTTCACCCGACTTCATTGTCATGCTGCGGCTCTGTCTGTGTCGCGCCCTGATTAGCGGTCACCAGTGAAGACTCACCGGTGACCGCTAATCTCCTAAATTACTGAAGTTAGCAGCCCTCTCTCATACTCACCAATCCCCGATCCCCGGCGCTGCACGGCATTCACACTGCTCCGGCGGCTTTTACTGTTTTGAAAAAGCCGGCCGCCCATTAAACAATCTCGTATTCCCTGCTTTCCCCGCCCACCGACGCCTATGATTGGTTACAGTGAGACACGCCCTCACTCTGAGTGACAGGTGTCACACTGCACCCAATCACAGCAGCCGGTGGGCGTGTCTATACTGTGTAGTGAAATAAATAATTAAATAATTAAAAAAAACGGCGTGCGGTTCCCCCCATTTTTAAAACCAGCCAGATAAAGCCATACGGCTGAAGGCTGGTATTCTCAGGATGGGGAGCTCCACGTTATGGGGAGCCCCCCACCCTAACAATATCAGTCAGCAGCCGCCCAGAATTGCCGCATACATTATATGCGACAGTTCTGGGACTGTACCCGGCTCTTCCCGATTTGCCCTGGTGCGTTGGCAAATCGGGGTAATAAGGAGTTATTGGCAGCCCATAGCTGCCAATAAGTCCTAGATTAATCATGTCAGGCGCCTATGAGACACCTTCCATGATTAATCTGTAAGTTACAGTAAATAAACACACACACACCCGAAAAAATCCTTTATTAGAAATAAAAACACAAACATATACCCTGGTTCACCACTTTAATCAGCCCCAAAAAGCCCTCCTTGTCCGGCGTAATCCAGGATGATGCAGCGTCGCTTCCAGCACCTGCTGCATGGAGGTGACCGGAGCCGCAGCAGACACAGCCGCTCCGGTCACCTCCACACAGCAAATGAAGACAGCCGCGCGATCAGCTGAGCTGTCACTGAGGTTACCCGCTGTCACTGGATCCAGCGGTGGATGCAGCGGTTATCAATGGTTTTCTTGGTGACAGTGGTCAGAGCTGCGTTGAGATCATTAACAAGTTCACCCTGTGTAGTTTTAAGCTGATCACCTCCCTCATGATCCTGGGTACCCCACGAGATGAGATTTTGCATGGAGCCCCAGATCGATGTCGATTGACATTTTTTATTTCTTACATTTTTTTTTACTATTGTACAAACAGTTGTTTTCTTCTCTTACTTATGGTTTTGTAGAACATTTCAGCCTTGTGCAGGTCTATGATCTTGTCCCAGAGGTCCTTAGAAAGCTCTTTGGTCTTACCCATGTTGTAGAGGTTAGTGTCTGACTGATTAATTGAGTCTGTGGACACAAGTCTTTTATACAGGTGACAATTTAAGACAACTGTCTTTAATGCAGGAAAGGAGTTGATTCGGAGCATCTAAATGGTCTATAGGAGTCAAAACACTTCATGGTTGGTAGGGGATCAAATACTTATTTCTCTCTGCAAAATGCAAATAAATGTATAAAATTTATAGAATGTGATTTTCTGGATTTTATTTTGGATATTCTCTCTCTTAATTTTAAAATTAACATACCCTTAAAATTATAGACTGTTCATGTCTTTGTCAGTGGGCAAATGTAGAAAATCAGCAAGGGATCAAATACTTATTTCCCCCACTTTAATATCCAATTTAGCCCCCCATTGCCCCTCCTCATGATAGCCCCCACATTGACTCGCTGCATAAAGTCCCCCCATTGTTTCTTGCTTATCTGTGCCCCTTTCACAACCCCCAATATATGCCCAATCGGTCCCTCTCATGCTGTCCCCCCACCGATCTCCCCTACCTGCTGGCACCAGGTTGTCCGAGGTTTTCATTGGTCTGATCGCATCTGCCTCCATCGCTGGGTCCTTCCTGGGTCCTCTGTGAGCCTTCTATGTTACTGCCTGCTGCTGCATCCTGTAATAAGCCGTCCATATTTCTGCCTGCTTTTCTTCCTGCAATTGCTCTGGTCAGTGATCCTCCTGCTGCTCCTTTGCGAGTATAATTTTTTTTGTCCCTCATCCCGTCCCTTTTTGCATCTTATCCATCCGTGCGTCCTGTGAGCACATCATGCATAGGAGTCCGTGCTCAATTTTGGTCAGGACTTCTTTTTTTGTCCGTATCCCCCATCCTACCGCCTACCGCGTGTGTGCATCCTACAGCGGCCGATCAGTGATACACATCACTGATCATCGTCCGTGCATTTAAAAGGTCAAATGGCGCTCCTTGCCTTCTTAGCCCTGCCGTGCACCTAAACAGTTGATTTCTACCACATATGAGGTATCCGCGTACTCAGGAGAAATTGCACAATAAATTGTATGGTGCATTTTTTCCAGATACCCTTGTAAATAAAAGGCTACCTGGTTGAAGTAACAATTTTGTGGTAATTTTTTTTTTTTATTTTCATGGCTCAACGTTATTAACTTCTGTGAGGCCCCCAAGGGTTCAAGGTGCTCACCAAACATCTAGATACATTTCTTGAGGGGTCTAGTTTCCAAAATGGGGTCACTTGTGGAGGAGCTCTATTGTTTATACACCTCAGGGGTCTCCAAATGTGACTTGGCATTCCATAATAAGTCCAGCTAATTTTGCAGTCAAATGGCACTCTTCCGAGCTCTGCCGTGCACACAAACAATTGATTTCCACCACATATGAGATATCAGTGTACTCAGGAGAAATTGCACAATAAATTTTATGGTGCATTTGTTCCTGATACCCTTGTGGAAAAAAGACTACCTGGATGAAGTAACAATTTTGTGTTAAATTTTTTTTTTTTATTTTTATGGCTCAACATTAACTTCTGTAAGACACCCAGGAGTTTAAGGTGCTCAGCAAACATCTAGATAAATTCCTTGAGGGGTCTAGTTTACAAAATGGAATCACTTGTAGAGGAGCTCCCTTGTTTAGGCACCTCAGGGGGTCTCCAAAGGCAACATGGCATCTGCTAATGAGTCCAGCTAATTTTGCTTTCAAAAATTAGAATGCCACTCCTTCCCTTCCGAGCTCTGCTGTGCGCCCAAACAATTGCTTTCCACCACATATGAGGTATCAGCGTACTCAGGACAATTTGCACAAAAAAATTCATGGTGCATTTTTTCCTGTTGCCCATGTAAAAATACAAAATTTTATTTCTAAACTAACATAGTGGTGTAAAAAAGTAACATTTTCCCTTTTTCCTTCCACATTGCTTTGGTTCCTGTTGATAATTTAAAGAGTTAATAAACTTCTTAGATTTGGTTTTGAGCAGTGTGAGGGGTGCAGTTTTTAGAATGGTGTCACTTTTGGGTATTTTCTGTTGCCTAGGCCTCTCAAAGTCACTTCAAATGTGATGTAGTCCCTAAAAAAATGATTTGCAAATTTTGTTGGAAAAATGACAAATTGCTTCTAACTTCATAGTAACTATTTTGTGTGACATATCTCTTGGATTTTTGGGCATAAAATTTCAAAGTTTGAAAATTGCTAAATTTTCAACATTTTCACCAAATTTCTGAAATTTTCACAAATAAACGCAAACAATAATGGCCTAAATTTACCACTATCATGCAGTACAATATGTCTTGAAAAAACAATGTCAGAATCACCAAGATCCGCTGACGTGTTCCAGAGTTATAACCTGTCAAAGTTACACTGATCAGAATTGCAAAAAATGGCCCGGTGATTAGGGTGTTTTAGTGGCCAGGGGTGAAGGGGTTAAGGTTAGACAATATCATGCAGAATCATTTCTGCAGCCACCCTCCAATTATTTTTTCTCATACACTAATGACCGGAGTAAAATTTCTGGCAAGGCACAAGGAGGCACACGCCGATGTTAAAATACTCCTAGTGAATTAGACATAATTTATTACTGCACGTCCATCAATATGACAAGAGTACGAAATGCCAATCTGAATGAATCAGGACCAATTCATCTGTTTTTGCCAGAGTTCTGGCATAAAGCTGCTTGACATATTACAAAATAGTTTTGCAATTTGTAGTTGTGAAAAATATATTATGAATTTTGGATATCAGCAGGACCAGGTACAAACCATTACCTTGAGTGCAGCTGCTGATGCTGTCTGGCGTGCTGGCTGCTGAAGACAAGTGTACCGCCGGCAAACCACAGCCTTCGGCACCCTGCTTCTGTCTCCAACTCTGAATATTTACTGCTCTCCACACCTATTATGAGTATGAGGAGCGGTAGATATTCATTCAACGGGCACGTCATCTCCCATCCACCGGCACCCTGCTCCTGTGTCCCGTGACCTGCTCTAATGCCACCGCTCCCCCACAGCTACCCAGGTGTCATTCCATGCTACATCTGGACCATAAGATGCACTCCCCCACTGTGCTGCACTGAGCCTGAGTCACACTATCAACGGCACAGGATGCCCAGCAAGCCCAGTTAGTGAAATGGAGAGATGAGCATGATCCAAATGTGAAGATCATCTCACCACTGTAATGTAAGTCAACACTAGTGCACAGGCAGTTCCCTGAAGCTGAAGGAGACTCAGCTGCCTATGATACTGTCACACAGTTACTACCAAGGTTCCACCAGGTACACGGGAACCCCCCGCGAGCGTGGCAACACACAGGGTACACGTTACAACGGTGGGCCCTTGTGCTTGAAAAAGGGGAGAAGGGTCGCCTCCTAAACTCACCTGAGACTGATCCCCGTGTGCCGCCCCCGCGACAGCCGACGGGCTGCTCGGATACGGATCCGCAGTGGCTCGAGTGGTCTCCGGACCCGAAGCGGGGTCGCGCGGCATCTCGAAAATAAAAGGGGGGTAGAAAGAGTGGATTGGATAATGTTCATGACACCACCCACGGTTCGTGGTAAAAATTGGGATACCACCGCTGCTGCGTTTAGGGGAGCACCCGGGAGCGATGGAATGGCAGCTATTGATGTTTACCCCTCCGTGGGCAGGGGAAGGTGTCGCAGGGCTCGGTGCTGGCAGGCTGGGGACCCGTTGGGAGCAAAGGGGCATAACGTACTCACACAGTCCAGAGATTCTGACACTGACACCAGGTAAACCAAAGTCTTGAATGCCCTGCAGCCTTAGTCCGAACACATTGGGTCCGAGCACTTTTGGCGTTGCTGGTTGGTCTGAAGCCTTGTCCCTTGGCAACGTGATTACACTTGGTGGATCCCTTTCACCTAGAACTACTCGGGTCCCGCTCACCTGCGTGGCTAGCAGAGTAAGCTTGCTGTCAGGATTCATGCTTGGGATTTTCTGGATGGTTTTGGGAAGTCCTATCCCTCTTGTTGCGCTAGTACCCCGATTTGGAGCGGGTGGAGAGCGGTTCGTGAAGATTCCGTTCCCGTCTGGTGAATTACTGAGCTGCATGAAGCTACTTAACAGCCTAGGGTCCGCGTACCCCGTCGTGCCCTGGCCCCTGCCCGGTTGTAGCACAAGGCCGCCGATCTTCCCTTCATGGCAGTACCGTGCCCCCTGTCACTACACCCTGCGACCGGGGTTCCAGCTCCTTCCAGGCCAGACCAACATCTGCCACCTGGGACGGTTACAGGAGCCCAGCTCCGCAGCTTGACCTTTCCTGTCACTGCTCACTGGCACTTCTCCCCCTACTCCTGACAATTCTGGCCCTCCTTCTACCATCCCTCTATCTGGGCGGCCCTATTCCCCTCAGGCTGTCTGGTGGGTGTGGTGCAGAGTGTTCCTCAGGATTTGTGTATAGCTGTTCTTAGCAACACCAAAGGGACAGGACCCGTAACCAAGGAGGAGCGGGTACCATGCAGAAGGGCAGATTGCACGGCACCCTTGTGATGACCTGATAGACCAGGGCGTCACATTCCCCCTTGGTTAAGCGTAGCTCGTCCACGAGCTACAAGATGCGAAGTATTTATTGAACTGGTAAAAAGAAAGGTTAACATTAATAACATTTATTCAACAGGTTCATCCCACATTAGGGAGGTACTTATACTTTAACGTTACCAAATTTAGAGTTCACCTGTCAGCAGGTGGACACCACCAGTTGTGATGGCAGCGGGGACCCAACCTACGAAGTTGTGGTCCCTTCCTGCGACAGTCCAGTCCCAATGTCCCGGATCCCAATAACCCCCACCCAAATAACCTGTTTCCCCTGGAAACCTAAATGGGTCCTTTGTCGGGTTAAGGTCTCGGGATGTGCCAGATGATTCTTTGGCACCGGCGGTGCAATTATGTACAAGACACAAGTTTGTGTTGGTCACACCAGTCCTGTGACCATGGTCCATTTTTACCTATTTAAAACTAGAGTTGAGCGATGTTCGAGTCGAACGGTTCGCCAATTTCATGTTCGAGTGATTTTGGGGGTGTTCGAGTCATTCGACGAACTCGAACGATTTGCTAAAAGTTCGGCAGTTCGAGTTATGTTCGAGAACGGTTCGATCACCAAAAACGTAACTGTAGCTTTTTACAGCTGCGTGTGCAGGGAGCCATCGCTGGCAGCCTGCGGTGAGCTGGTAACCAGGTTAAATATCGGGTATCCAAGCAAAGCGCTTTGCTTAGTAACCTGCTGTGTACCCTGGCTATGTGTGCAAAAATCCCCGGAAGCCACACAGAAGTACTTCCGTGTGACCTCCGTCGGATGCCGCTACAGTCAATGTCCCACTCCATCCCCAGCCCTGCGGCTGCCCGCTCAGCAGTGTCCGCAGCTGCCCGCACTGTAATGTGTCCGCAGCTGCCCACACTGCAGTGTCAGCAGCCACGGGGATGACAAGCGCTGCCATCAGGAGGTTAGTAAAGTTCCTTACCTGCGGTGATGAAGTCCTGCCCTCCTGATATCAGCGCTGTCACTGTCTTCCATGGCCGCCGCTTGTCACATCTCCTCTCGCTGAGGACCCGAGACTGTGACTAGCGGTGACGTCACGGGCCGCTCGCGATACTTGGTTTGTGAAGGCGGCGGTCATTGGACGCAGTGACAGCACTGCTGTCAGGAGTGCAGCGATCACCGCAGGTAATGTACCTCGCTAATCTCCTGACAGCAGCGTTCGTCATGCCCTGCAGTGACAGCACTGCTGTCAGGAGATCGTCACTGCAGGTAATGATCTCATTTAACCTTCTCACAGCAGCGCTCGTCATGCCATGCAGTGACCTGGGCTGACCTATTGATGTTAGCTCAGGTCACTGCACTGCTCTCCCAGCCAATATGGAACATTCTGTTTTTCATTGACTGGGACATTGACTATGGTATGGATCGTTGTGGGAACCCCTTGGATTACACCAGACCTGGATTTCTTTTTCTTTATAATAAATTAGTGAAAGAGGGAATGTGTTGAGGAGTGTTTTTTCAAATAAAGACTAAATTACTTACCGGTAATGGGATTTTCCAGAGTCCACGACAGCACCCACGAGAGAGGGATCCGCCCCCTTCAGGATAGGAAACCTACAGATAAAAAGGGGTGGTCCCCCTCCCCCATCAGTTGGTTGCAGAGAACGGGAGAGGAACCGCCAATTAATTAGTAAACAAAACAGACAAATCCCTAGGACACCGAAGGGTGAAAAACAAATAAAGGAAGGGCATGGGTGTAAAGGGTGCTGTCGTGTACTCTGGAAAATTCCATTACCGGTAAGTAATTTAGTCTTTTCCTTTCGTCACGACAGCACCCACGAGAGACTTAGAGAGAATACACACTTAGGGTGGGAGAACCGTGTGAAGGACCAAGCTCCCAAACGTAAGGTCAGTGGAAGAACAAAGGTCCAGCTGGTAGTGCTTGGAAAAGGTGGAAGGAGAGGACCTGGTCGCAGCCTTACAAATACCGTCGATGGAGACGTCTGCCATGGCCTCCCAAGAGGAGGCCACCGCCCTAGGAGAACGATCCTTCAACGAGGAGGTCAGAGGTTCTTGCTTCACCACATATGCGATGGAAACAGCATCCCTCAGCCATCGGGCCAAGGCATGTTGTGCTACTCGAGGACCTCGTCTGGAACCCTGAAAGACAATAAACAAAGTCCTATCCTGCCGCCAAGGGGCCGTCCTAGCGACATAGGTGAGAACAGTGTCTCCCACGTCCAGGTTGCGAAAACGAAGGAAGGTAGAAGGGCAGAAAGAAGGAAGGGAGAATGAGCACTCGACTGCGGTGAAACTGGGACGCCACCTTGGGCAAGAAGCCAGGTCCGTCTTAAGAACAATCCGATCCGGAATATCCCAAGGAAAGGAGGATCTACGGACAGGGCCTGACGGTCGCGAACACGCCTGGCAGAAGCAAGGGCGACTAAGAGGCAGGGTTTCAGGGACAGCAACGTACCGGACGAGGAGGAGAGGGACTCGAAGGGTGCAAGGGTCAGGGCGTCCAAACCCAGAGCAAGATCCCAGGGAGGTGCGCCGGCTACACGGACCGGCCGGCTGCGGCCACAAGCCGTAATGAAGTGCATAACCCACCGTTACCCGCAATATGGGAATTGAACAGGGCGCCCAGGGCAGAAACATGCACCTGGAGGGTACCGACCGAGAGACCCATAACTCTTCCCGACTGGAGAACGCCAGAATAGAGGAGATCGGGACCACAGCAGGCGAGGAGTCAGGAAGGGAGGCAAGGAAGAGTATCCACATCCGACCATACTGTTGACCGGCGTTCTACTTTGCAGCAGGGATGGGATGTTAGCAACGCCCTTTCAAAATGCACGCCGCCAAGTGGAATCCCTTGACGCGGGGATGAAGGAAAGGACTCTGTGACAGGAGGTCTGGCCGGGACGGAAGAACCCAAGGGTCCGTGACTGACACATGACTCAGGAGGGAGAACCAGGTACACCTGGGCCAGAAGGGAGCAATAAGGAATATCTGAGCCTGTTCCTCCCGCTGCCCCGAGAGTGGGATCCACCCAGCGAGGACAGGAAACCAGTCCGAAAGAAAAAGGGTGGCACATCTCCCGTTCAGGAGTCCCCCCCCCCCCCATATCCGGATGCAAGACTAGAGACTCAAGAGGCGAAGCATGAAGCCCGAGGCGCCAGGCCAGGGCGCAAGGCCATGGAGGTGGAAGGCGTCAGAGGCGCAAGGCGTGAGAGGCGCAAAGGAGCAAAGCACAGAAGCGCAAGGCTTAGAGACGCAGAAGGCAGAGACGTCAGGCCAGAGGCACGAGGTCAGAAGCACAAGACAAGAGGCGCAAGGCGCCAGGGCAGAGGCGCAAGACCAGAAACACAAGCCCAGAGGCCCATGCAGCCAAAAGGCCACCGAGGCCAGGAGGCCCCGAGGCCAAGAGGCACAAAGGCCAAGAGGCACAGAGGCACAGAGGCACAGAGGCCCAGAGGTCAGGAGGCACAGAGGGCAGGAGGCCAGGAGACACAGAGGCACAGGGCACAGAGGCACGAGGCCAGGAAGCACAGAGGCACGAGGCCAGGAGGCCCAAAGGCCGGGAGGCCCAGAGGCCTGGAGGCCCAGAGGCCAGGAGGCCCAGAAACCAGGAGGCCCAGAGGCCACAGAGACCAGGAAGCCACGGAGGCCACAGAGGCCAAGAGGTCCAGAGACCAGGAAGCCCTGAGGCCACAGAGGCCAGGAGGCACAGAGGCACGAGGCCACAGAGGCACGAGGCCAGGAAGCACAGAGGCACGAGGCAAGGAAGCACGAGACCCGGAGGCACAGAGGCAGGAGGCACGAGGCCAGGAGGCAACCGAGGCACGCGGCCAGGAAGCACAAGGCACGGAGGCAGGAGACACAGAGGCCCGAGGCTAGGAGGCACAGAGGCCCGAGACCAGGAGGCACAGAGGCCCGAGGCCAGGAGGCACAGAGGCCCGAGGCCAGGAGGCACAGAGGCCAGGAGGCACAGAGGCACAAGGCCAGGAGGCACAGAGTCATGAGGCCAGGAAGCACGAGGCCAGGAAGCACAGAGGCACGAGGCCAGGAAGCACGGGGCACAGAGGTACGAGGCCAGGAGGCACAGAGGTCCGAGGCCAGGAGGCACAGAGGCCTGTAGGCACAGAGGCACAGAGACCAGGAGGCACATAGGCCAGGAGGCCAGGAGGCACAAAGGCCCGGAGGCCAGGAGGCACAGAGGCCCGGAGGCCAGGAGGCACAGAGGCCAGGAGGCACAGAGGCACGAAGCCAGGAGGCACAGAGGCACGAGGCCAGGAGGCACAGAGGCACGAGGCCAGGAAGCACAGAGGCACGAGGCCAGGAGGCACAGAGGCCAGGAGGCACAGAGGCCCGGAGGCACAAAGGCCTGAGACCAGGAGGCACAGAGGCCCAAGGCCAGGAGGCACAGAGGCCCAGAGGCCAGGAGGCACGAGGCCGGGAGGCCCAGAGGCCACAGAGGCCAGGAGGCCCAGAGGCCACAGAGGCCAGGAGGCCCCAGAGGCCACACAGTCCAGGAGGGTACACCAGTGAGGCAGAGAGCCAGGGTGCTCCATGAAATTCAAAGGCCTAAGCAGTGAGCCCTGAGACACCCAACGTGCAAAGCCAGAGGTGCAGGCGGAGCCTTGAACAGGAAAGCACAGCAGACTTGCCCACAAGAAACAAACCGTGGTCCCAGGAGAAACCTACCCAGAGAAAGGCTGTCAAGAGTCAGATTAGTCCCACCTGAACCAATTAATCCACCTTGAGATCCAGCTGAGGTGAAGGTCCCACATCCCATAGAGTGTGCAAGAACCACAATAGGTGCCCCAGAACGGAAGGAGTAGACCGGTGATATAATAGTGGGTACATACGAGGGCCATGCAACCACAGAAAGGAGGAGCAACAGAGAAATTCGGAAGCTCAAATATGAGACTGCCGGCCCAAATAGAACATGAGACAGCAACAACAGCCACGCAGCATAAACTCAGCTCAAAAGTTCCAAGGCCTGGCTTCTAGGCCTGAAGCAAACGGTAATGCATGAGGCCCAGGCATTGCATAAGAGCATGAAGCATGAATCAGTTCAGAGGCCCCGAAAAACCCCCTGTGCACTCCCCAGTGCAGACTCCACCGTGTCGCCTTTCACTGGGAGCAGTGGAGTCACGGCCAGTAATACCACAGTATTTCAGATGGTGCGCTGATGGCTGAGGGACCTCTACCCAGAGAGGTATCGACCCCGGACTGGTGGTCAGGGGGAAGGGCTGGCAGAGACTCCTCTCCGATCCTCCGAGCCGCAGGAGCAGTAGTACTTCCGGGCTACCTGAAGGGGGCGGATCCCTCTCTCGTGGGTGCTGTAGTGACGAAAGGAAAAAATGTGTTTGCCGTCTATTTTTTTTTTTATTACTGACTGGGTTGGTGATGTCGGGTATCTAATAGACGCCTGACATCACAAACCCCAGGACTTGATGCCAGGTGACATTACACATATATTGCCCCATTTGCCACCGCACCAGGGCAATGGGATGAGCTGGGGCGAAGCACCAGGATTGCGCATCTAATGGATGCGCCACTTCTGGGGTGGCTGTGGCCTGCTATTTTTAGGCTGGGGAGAGTCCAATAACCATGGACCTCCCTGGTCTGAGAATATCAGACCCCAGCTGTCCGCTTTACCTTGGCTGGTGATCCAATTTTGGGGGGACCCCCACGTGTTTTTTTTTTAAATTATTTATTTAATTTAAAAATAACAGCGTGGGGTGCCCTCTGTTTTCGATTACCAGCCAAGGTGAAGCTGCCAGCTGTGGTCTCCAGGCTGCAGCCGTCTGCTTTAGCCTAGCTGGCTATCAAAAATAAGGGGAATCCCACATCATTTTTTTTTTAATTTATTTATTTTTTGGCTACATACAAGGCTAAGCACCTCTTAGTGCCACATGAAAGGCACCAAAGGGTGCAAAATTACAAAATGCAGGAGAGTGGAACATTATGTGTCTTTCTGCCATTTTAATAACAGAAAAGACTGATATGAAGTGAACAAGCACAGGAAAATCACCAGAGCGCTCTACGCTGTGAAAAGCAGTAGAAAATGTCACTGGAGTGAACATGTGACCGCCTCATGTAGGTTGAACCTATGGATCCTGGGTAAATTTATGTATTTTCCCTCCTTCAGTTTTTTTGCGGTACGCTACACAAAAAAAACGGAAGGCACACGGATGACAAACGGATGACATACGGACCATATACGGAACAGAACGGAAACGGATGCCACACGGATGCTTCCGTGAAAAAAATGGACCGTTTTTGGCGGACCGCAAAAACGGATCGGTCGTGTGAATGTAGCCTTATTCTGATCTGCCGTTTATAAACAGCAGGCAGAAATAAGTGAATAGCGCCCCCCAGCGTCAGAAAATCTCCTGGGTTTCAGGGCTGAGACCCTGGAGATCATGATTCAGGCCGTTTTTTCCGGTCCATGCTCACGTGATCACAGTACAGTAAATGACAGCGCTGGTAAAAAATTATTTATCTCCCATCTGGCATGAACAAACATCTCAGATGGGAGATAAATCTCATACCCGGTCCCCTCCAGTCCCCCGGTGTCGCCAAAGTGCCCCCTCCCGGAAATCCAAGATGGCCACGCGCACAGCAGCGCGCCAGCTGCATTCACCCTACTCCTCTGATTTCTGTCGCATGTGCCATGACACATACGACAGAAAACTCCTCCCCAGGCCCTGCCAGGTCACCCCCTATAACCTCACCGGTGTTCCCTGGTGTCCCACGGTACCTGTGCAGCGTTCATCCCCTGCGGCCCCCTCCTTCACAATAGACGCTGCCGCATGCACAGAGCGGCTGTCAGCTCAGCTTCCTGTCTTCAGTCACAATTATATAATCAAAGGGAAAACGGGTATATGTTGTGCTTAAAAACCACTAATGCAGAACTGATGTAAAAATTTTTTTTTTTTTATTTTTTTTTTATTACAGAATTCCAACGCGTTTCAGAGACAAGGACCGTCTCCTTCTTCAGGGAAAAATAAATCATACAAATATTCCCAGTCTAGTGCTTTATAAAAGGATCCATATTGCCACGTTGACAGTCATGACGTCATCCACCCACAAGTTTGCAGATTGATGACTCATAGACACGTGGAGACATAAAAGAAGGAAAAAAGTTCACATTTTGATACATGTAAAAACATCACAAAAAGAGCAAACAATTATAATAAAATACAATAAAATGTAATAAATTAAGAAAAAATGTAAAATTTGTATGTAGTTATTTATTTAAAAGGTGTGTGAGAATGTTTGGAAGCTTGGGTGTAAAAAAACATGAAAAAAGAGGAAGAAAGGAGATTAAGAAGGTGCGAACCTATGGAGAAGATGCTGGTGTGTAGAGGGGTTAAAAACCAACCCATTACTCTAAATCCATCAGTTAATTTTAATGGAAAAAGGACTAGTATATCATATAATGACTGAGAATTTTTTTTTTTCTTTTAGAAAGAAACACTGATAGCTGTGAAAGTAAAAATCTTTAATTTTATCATAATGATCCATGATTTTATATATAGAAATCTGTGAAGGGGTATAAATGTGATTTCATGCTAGTGCAGAACCATTATAACAGTTTTTTATTGAAAAGAGTAGTTAGCGTGTATAGGATGTTTAGGAATATAGAAGGATTGGTGGACAAGTTCTTAAAACTTGAGGGGCCGGTGTAAAAGTAGCCGAGGTTAGACAGAAGAAAATCACATGCGTGAGGGAATGCAGCGAGTATCAGGACTATCGGGGTGAAATGATTACAGATCGTGGGAAAATGAAACAATGCGCAAGCGCACAGAGCAAGTCTAACCCAGCGGAGGTAACCAAGGGTCAGACCGTGGGAAAAAAGCTGTGTGTGCCGTGATATAGAGAGGTGGTACAAACACATGTGAGGCGCACACTGAGCAAAAAAAATAAGCTGACAGAAGTGACAAGTATGCAGATGAGGGGTAAAATGAGTTGAATTGGATGTTGATATATTAAAAAAGGAGAGGAGTAACATCAAATACTGAATAAACACCGCAAAGAGGGTTGTTTCACTGGAATATGTACCATATAAAGACTTAGCTGGTAGATGTAAGGATTTTGATAACTAATTAGTGATAAAACAAACAACTTTCTAAGTCTCTGAAGCATAGAAACGCGCTGGTTAATTCTTAAAATACCTAAGAACAGATTATAAAAGTGGGATCTGCATAGAAATAGCACACACGTAAAAAATTAAAAGATTTTAAAGTCTTAAAAGAGCTATTACAATATTACAAAGGAGGACAGTCATGTCATGATGCCTTGAGGTAGCATATGTGGCAAGGCTTACAAAATCTTATGGTGTACGGGCTGATCATAAAAACACTGTAGTTGTCATGCTTTGGACTAAAAAAACTGACCCTTAAGGTGAAGTGCAGATATAAAGAGACAATGAATAAATATATGGATAAAACAATAAATACATGGTTTAGCACAGGTGGGAGCTAATAAAATAAATCAGAGACCTCATTTAAGCCAAAGGGTTTTAGGGTATTCAGTTTATGTATCCAAAAAGTCTCTTTTCTGCTCAAGGCTTCAGTCCTATTGTGCACAATAGGATCAATTTGCTCAATTGGTGTGATCCTAAAGTCTGAGCTTTTATCATGCTGTAAAACACAGTGTTTTGAGAGTCCGTGTAGGAGGAAGCCGGTTTTTATATTATGACGGTGCGAGTTTAGCCTGTTGTGAAGAGCCTGGCTTGTTCTGCCTACATATTGTTTGCCACATATGCAATCGACAAGGTATATGACAAAATCAGACTGGCATGTCAAGCGATTTTTTATCTTGAATGACTCGTTCCCACTGGATGAGCAAAATGTGGTTCTGCCATGAAAAATACTCCTGCAACACAAACAATTTCTGGAACCATATCTGAAGACACCTACTGGGGCTGGAAACGTGTTTTAGTTTGGCTTAGTCCTCAGTTTACTTGGGGCTAGGATATTTTTGATGGTAGAGGCCTGCCTAAACGTGACCCCCGGGGTGGGAGGAAGAATAGGACTAAGAATAGGATCGTTTTGCAGAATATCTCAATGTTGGGACAGGATATTTTTAATTGACATATTATCGCTGCTGTAGGTGGTAATAAGGTTGAGGCTAAAGTCTTGCTTCCCCCCTTTGTTTTAACATTCATTTTTATTATAATTCCTTTTATTTCTATTTTTATCAAGGCCTCTATCCCCTTCGTATTCAGAGGGAAGAATGCTCCTTCGTGTTTTGATGAGGTCTATTTGTTTTAATTTGGAGGACTCCTGATAGGCTCTCCGGATGAGGGGCTTTGGGTACCCTCTTTCCTCAAAGCGCTGTTTCAAAACCTCCACTTGCTCATTGAAGTCAGTGTCCTGGGTACAATTCCTCCTGATCCTTTTGTATTGATTCAGTGGAATATTCTGTAGCCATTTGTTATAGTGTTCACTATTAAAGTGAATGTAGCCAATGGCATCCACCTTTTTGAAGAAGGTTTTAGTTAGAATCTTATGGTCCTGATGGAAAATGACCAAATCCAAAAAATGTATACTATCGGAACATACTGATGATGTAAATTTCATACCCCAATTATTGCTATTAAGATTATCAAGGAGGATTCTGACATCAGAGCAGTTGCTATCCCAAATTATGAACAGGTCATCGATAAACCTTTTTGTATAGGACTAGACCCTCTTTATGTTGGCCGTTCTCTATATGGACCATTTCAAAAATGCCCATAAAGAGGTTGGCATAAGCACATGCAGCCTTAGACCCCATTGCCGTTCCGAGGCGCTGATGGTACAGTATATCGTTGAATGTAAAATAATTATTGCGGAGAATAAAGCTCATGCCTTCTAGAATGAAATCCCTCTGGGTTGGTGGAATTTTACTATCGTTTTCTAAAAAAAAGGAAATACAGAACAGGCCTAAATGATGTTGTATGTTGGAATATAATGAGGCTACATCAATGGTCACAAATATGTAAGATTCTTTCCATGCGATTCCACTGACATTTTCTATGAGATGGGCAGAGTCCCTAATATGACTATTCTAGTCCTAGCATCTGCATGTCTTCAGACACAGTTCGTGGCGGTAACCATGCATCTGTAAGCTACTGCAATGCCCTGCTCATGAGGTAAGGAACATAGTTGATCAGGAAAGCTATACTACATTTCCAAATGGAGGTATTTGCTTTTATAGTTGCCCTGCTGAACGACTACCAAACATGACAGTCCATTATACGCCATAGGAAAACATGTCTAAATAGCAAGCTCTGTTGTTTAGTATTCATTCAGCAGGATAACTGGACTTAAAGGGGTATTCCATCGCTAAGATCCTATCCACAATATATAGTAGGTGTAATAGCAATAATATTAGTAAATACCTTTTTTTGGAACTGTATTATAGTTCTCCTGATTAGGCATGCCCTTACCTCATGAGCAGAGCATTGCAGCTTTGGTAGGAACAGTTACGACCAAGAGCAACCCACTGTCTCTATGAATGGTGGTAACCATGCATACGTAAGCTACTGCAATGCCCTGTTCATGAGGTAAGGAACATAGTTAAAGGGGTTATCCGGCTTAATTTGCTTTTTTTTATTATTTCCCTATTCGGCTACATTGGGGCAGGTAAGTAGATAGAGACCACTTACCTGCCCTGCTGTCAGCCCCTCTCCCCCGGCTCAGAGCGGTCATGTGACCGCTCCTGCCGCGATTTTGCTGCTTCCGGTCATTTCACGTCTACATGGGCAGGGCCATGTTGACATGCAAATGTGGAAATAGCATGTCGCCTCCCTGCTGGGCTGTACAGTGTGATGAGCCCCGCCCCCTTCCCTGCACCCTCCCACACATTCCCCCGCACCTCCCCCTGCACTGCTGCGGGGGTCCGTGACCTGGCGGCGGGGCCTGGCGGTGGCTGCCATGGTGTCAGCTCCAGCACCAGGCCCCCTGCTCAGGATCACACATTCAAATATACCGGCATCACAGATCACCGATGCCGGTACATTTGAAAGTGCTGATGAGAAGCAGCGCAGCGCTGCTTCTCATCTTGCACGCTGTCTGAGCTCTCTTCAGCACAGCGGTGACGTCACCACTGGGTGGATATGTCTAGAGCACAGACAGCGCGCGAACGTGCAGGAGCGGCGGGGACCAATGACGGATGAGTATGTACTCCCTATGGGGTGGTGTGTGTGTGTGTGTGTGTGTGTGTGTGTGTGTGTGTGGTGCACAGCCCGATGTGTGTGTGTATGTATGTTTGTGTATGTGGTGCACAGCCCGATGTGTGTGTGTGCGGTGCAGAGCCTGATGTGGTGTGGGGTGCAGAGCCCGATGTGGTGTGGGGTGCAGAGCCCGATGTGGGGCTGTTATTTGCAATGCTGTAGTGTAGTGCGCTGCCCTGTAGTGCCCTGCCCTGTAGTGCGCTGCTCTGCAGTGCGCTGCCGTGCAGTGCGCTGCCGTGTAGTGCGCTGCCCTGTAGTGATCTGTCCTGTAGTGTCCTGTAATGTGCTGCCCTGTAGTGTCCTGTAATGTGCTGCCCTGTAGTGTCCTGTCCTGTAATGTGCTGCCCTGTAGTGCCCTGTAGTGTGCTGCCCTGTAGTGCCCTGTAGTGTGCTGCCCTGTAGTGTCCTGTAGTGTCCTGCCCTGTAGTGTCCTGTCCTGTAGTGTCCTGTAATGTGCTGCCCTGTAGTGTCCTGTCCTGTAGTGTCCTGTAATGTGCTGCCCTGTAGTGTCCTGTCCTGTAGTGTCCTGTAATGTGCTGCCCTGTAGTGTCCTGTCCTGTAATGTGCTGCCCTGTAGTGCCCTGTAATGTGCTGCCCTGTAGTGTCCTGTCCTGTAGTGTCCTGTAATGTGCTGCCCTGTAGTGTCCTGTCCTGTAATGTGCTGCCCTGTAGTGATCTGTCCTGTAGTGTCCTGTAATGTGCTGCCTTGTAGTGTCCTGTAATGTGCTGCCCTGTAGTGTCCTGTCCTGTAATGTGCTGCCCTGTAGTGATCTGTCCTGTAGTGTCCTGTAATGTGCTGCCTTGTAGTGTCCTGTAATGTGCTGCCCTGTAGTGTCCTGTCCTGTAATGTGCTGCCCTGTAGTGATCTGTCCTGTAGTGTCCTGTAATGTGCTGCCTTGTAGTGTCCTGTAATGTGCTGCCCTGTAGTGTCCTGTCCTGTAATGTGCTGCCCTGTAGTGATCTGTCCTGTAGTGTCCTGTAATGTGCTGCCTTGTAGTGTCCTGTAATGTGCTGCCCTGTAGTGTCCTGTCCTGTAATGTGCTGCCCTGTAGTGATCTGTCCTGTAGTGTCCTGTAATGTGCTGCCTTGTAGTGTCCTGTAATGTGCTGCCCTGTAGTGTCCTGTCCTGTAATGTGCTGCCCTGTAGTGTCCTGTCCTGTAGTGTGCTGCCCTGTAGTGTGCTGCCCTGTAGTGTGCTGCCCTGTAGTGATCTGCCGTGTAGTGATGAGAGGTCAGTGCTGGGGCAGAATATACTGACAGGGAATGTGTGTGCAGGGGGCGAGCAGAGGGTGCGGCTGAACACTGGGGTGGGGCAGGAGACTGAGGCCGGGCGGTGCCAGCTGTGACTGGGAGGTTTTGCACAGGAAGTGGTCATGTTTGCTGGAGCTGAATGTAAACAAGAAGCTGCACAGAATAAAGGTATAATTCAAGAGGAACAAAAGTTAGAAAACAAAAAATAACAATGTAGGGGTGATTAATATGACAATACAGCACAGATTAGCTTAAACTCAAACATTTTTGTTATGTCGGACAACCCCTTTAATCAGGAGAGCTATACTAAATTTCCAAATGGAGGTATTTGCTCTTTCTATTGCCCTGCTGAACGAATACCAAACATGAGAGTCCGTTATACGCCGCAAAATAACATGTTTAAATAGCGAGCTCTGTTGTTAAGTATTCATTCAGCAGGATAACTGGACTTAATGGGGTGTTCCATCTCCAAGATCCTATCCCCAATATATAGTAGGTGGAATAGTAATAATATCAGCAAATACCAATATTTGGAAATGTAGAATAGTTCTCCTGATTAGGCATGCCCTTACCTCATGAGCAGGGCATTGCAGCTTTGGTAGCAACAGTTACGACATTGACTCTGCTGCTGTGGACCCGGGGAGAGTGGGTGCAGATTCATTGCACCCACACTCCTCACATGGAGGGTCTGCACTCCTAGAAAATGGGGGATACGTTCCCTGAGCGTGTCCCCCCATATTCTAGACGGTCCAGAGTCGTCGTGGGACCCCCTTATTTTTTTTTCCTTACAATAAATTGGTGAAAGAGGGAATGTTTTGGGGAGTGTTTTTTCAAATATTTTTTTTTTTGTTGTCTATTTTTTTTGTTACTACTGATAGTTTGTGATGTCGGGTATCTGATAGACGCCATGACATCACAAACTGCTGGGCTTGATGTCAGGTGACCTTACAGTTAGTATCAACCCCTATTATTACCCCGTTTGCCACTGCACCAGGGCACGGGATGAGCTGGGGTGAAGCGCAAGGATTGGCGCATCTAGTGGATGCGCCACTTCTGGGGCGCCTGCAGCCTGCTATTTTTAGGCTGTGAAGGGCCAATAACTATGGACCTTCCCACCCTGAGAATACCAGACCACAGCTGTCTGCTTTACCTTGGCTGGTGATCCAATTTGGGGGAGACCCTACTTTTTTATAATCATTATCATTTATAAAATAATTATAAAAAAGAGCCTGGGGTAACCTCCACATTGGATCACCAACCACGGTAAAGCTGCCAGCTGTGGTTTTTAGGCTACAGCCGTCTGCTTTACCCTAGCTGGCTATCACAAATGATATGGCTATCACAATTGGCTATCACAATTTTTTAACTAAAAAAAAAATAATGGGCATGGGGGTTGCAACCCGTAGCTGTCTGCTTTATCTGCACTGAGAATCAAAAATACCTCGGAGCACTACGTCATTTTTTATAATGATTTATTTTTACAGTACTGTGATGTCAGGCAATCAAAATAGAGGGAAGCCCCTTTTTTTTTAGTTATTTAAATAAATAATTAAAAAAAAAAAATATGTGGGCTCCCGCTACGTTTTTTGTATTGCTATCTAAGGGTAAACCAAGCAGCTACTGGCTGCTAACCCCACTGCTTGGTGTTACCTTCACTGGCAATGGAGAATCCAGGGAAGAATTTTTTTTGCCAAAAAACTAAAAAAAAAATGACGTGGGCTTCGCCATATTTTTGTATGCTAGTCAGGTACAGCAGGCAGGTACGGTTGCCCCCAACTCCCAGCTGCTTATTTGTACACGGCTGCGAACTTAAAATATAGGGAAGCCCTTTTTTTAATTTTTTCATGAATTTCATGAAATAATTAAAAAAAACCCACATGGGCTTCGCCCCATTTTTGTGTCCAGCCAGGTATAACTAGGCAGCTGGGGATTAGAATCCGCAGCACAGGTTGGCCCGAGCTTTCTGGGCCCCTCTGCTGCGAATTGCAGTCCATAGCCGCCCCAGAAAATGACGCTTTCATAGAAGCGCCATCATCTGGCGCTGTATCCAACTCTTCCAGCTGCCCTGAAGCCGGGTGGCTTGCCGGGTAATAATGAGTTAATATTAGCTTTGTTTTACTAGCTAGTATTAAGCCAGAGATTCTTAATGTCAGGCAAGTTTGGCCCAGCCATTAAGAATCTCCAATAAAGGGTTAAAAAAAGACACCACACAGAGAAAAAATACTTTAATAGAAATAAATACACAGACACACTTAGAGACTCCATGTTTATTACTCCCTCTCATCCCTCCACGATCCTGGTCTTCTGTTTTCTTTCTCCTTCAACCCATGCAGCTCTGCTACATCAGACAGCACTGCATGGGAGGAAGAACGCTGCTGCTCCGTGCAGTCTAATCACTCAGTGAGTGAGCAGATGCTGCGGGCTGTAAGCGGTGATGTCACCGCTGACAGGCGGGTTACTATAGCAACGGTGCTCTGATTATGTGATTCCCGGTGCCGCAATTCACCGGCTGTGGCAGCCAGTGCTTGCATGTGGGCTGAAACTGTAAAGAGCGCCCACATGCAGGAATGGGGAAGCCGACCATGTGCCAGAGCATCTCACCGGTACACGGAGCACCGTGTACCAGAGAGATGCACTGACAGGACCTAACATGACGTCTAGCCATGTGACCAGTCTGTAGCCAATGAGATAATTGACACGTGATTGGTCTCATGGCTATGGCAACGTCACGGAAGGTCCTATCATCAGTGCTGGTTACCGGGAGAACGCAGCGATTATCGGAAGGAAGAGCGGCGGGAGACAGAGTGCAGGACGCGTCGCGGGGACCTGTAAGTGTAATGGCAATGTTTATTAACTGTATGTGTACATGTATAATGTGTTTTTATGTGTTTGTGTTTGCCTCCCATTGTTTTCAATGGGGTTCGAATTGGTTCGACGAACGTTCGATGAACGTTCGCCGAACGTTCGATGAACGTTCGCCGAACGGAGCCTCCGTTCGACGAACTGAACCGAACTCGAACTCTAGTGGGGTGGCTCATCTCTATTTAAAACTACGAAGTCCTTGAAAAAAGTCGACAAAGTCAATGTACCGGTTGTACACTTGTAGCAAATCTAGAGGAAAATCAGGTTACTTTCCCGTTTCATTTAAAATCGTTTCATTAACGCATTCATTTTCTAGCAGCTTCTAAATGAAAAATAACAAAATGTGAAAAACAACAAACGAAAGCACCAATACCTAACAATTCTATGGCATCATTAACTTTTCAGTATTACCATTTTTACTTAGCAGTAGATGGTCGGGTCTTGTAGCCACGCTTCTTTGCGGCTGCGTGCTACCTCTGCCGACACATACCCTTTCTTAAACATTACATGTTTGGTCACCTCCAGGGCATACCAGCCCCGTTCCCCGCAGTGTTGGGTATAAGTGACCATTTCTTCACGCTCCAGATTATGTGCAGGGTGCGTGCAGGGATATGTCCCTCTGGGACACAAATACCCCCGGTGTGAGGCCTGCTTCACGGATGAAACCCCATCCGTGCTTGGGGTCAAAACGATCTATGAGACCACGGCACCGTGGTCCTCTGACCCGTGAAGCAGCGCTCCTCACCTGTTCCTTTTCAGCTCTGTTGCGGGCGGCAAGTTCCCGCCATCGCCGTTTTCTGGTGACGATCTCCTGCTGTAATTCTTGACGTGTCGCTCCAAGTAGGGGGCATCAGCGTCCGGCCTCAGCTCCCTAACTTGCTCTGGCTTTAGATGGACTTGGGCGGCCCCAACAGCCGTCGGGATGCCGCGCGGTAGTGGAACCAGTGGACTGGAAGGTCCCACTCCCGCTACTGTAGGTAGAAAGATCGACTGCTCCGCAGCCGGTGTTGCAGGGCCCGGGTGCTCCGCCTCTGAGGACGGGCCGGTGATGCGGCCGGATCTGATCTGGCCGGGCTCCAGGGAACCGCTGACGTGACTGGGACGACAGGAGACATCGGGGCTGCTGCTGGAGCTTCATATGAAAATGCTGCAGGTTCTGCTGTCGGGAACGGTGATGGCAGCTCGGCGTCCGCCGAGGACGGGGTAGGTGACGGTGGAGTGGTTGCCGCAAGCGGGGGCGGACCGGATCCCTCAGCCGCCATGGCCTGATTAGGATAATCAACAGGGACTGGGTAACCATTTACCCTTTCTTCACGTGGGATTTTGATCTCACGGGCTCGCACCGCCACCGCCAGACTCCTCATCTCTTTCCTCCAGTGAGTCAGTATGAACAGGAACTGCGTCTGCATTCTCCTGCATAGCTGCTCGGTCTCTTCTTCAATCCAAGTCGCGGTCCCGGGAACTGCACGTTCCGATGACCAGCTCCGCACCGCCATCTTGCATCTGCGTTGTCCAGAAACTATATGGCAGAGTCCTCGCATCCCTGCTTCTCTTCCGCTTTCGCTACATTCAGGCACGCCCCCTCGGTTTTCTACCAGCACTCTGTCATGCCCTGTGGCCCTCTGGGAACTTCCAGTTCCTGTTTCAGGCTGAGGATGAAGGGCGGGGCTTCGGCTTCTCGTGCTTTCCGAGGAAGATGACGTTTTTGGTGCGAAAACAGCGGAAAAATGGCGGACGTCGCGGGAAAAATAATTTAGACTCCCGGACTTCACTTTTTAAGGCGCACGTCACCCAGGTTAGTGGGTCCTGCTCGCATCCCGATTCGTGACGCCAAGTTTTTCGAGGGTGTGCCGCCCCCACGGATCCGCAGTGGCTCAAGGGGTCTCCGGACCCGAGGCGGGGTCACGTGGCCTCTCGAAAATAAAAGGGGGGTAGAAAGGGTGGATTTGATAATGTTTGTGACGCCACCCACGGTTTGTGGTAAAAATTGGGATACCACCGCTGCTGCGTTTAAGGGAGAGGGGAGCGCCCGGGAGTGATGGAATGGCAGCTATTGTTTGTTTACCCCTCCATGGGCAGGGGAAGGTGTCCCGGGGCTCGGTGCTGGCAGGCTGGGGACCCGTTGGGAGCAAAGGGGCACAATGTACTCACACAGTCCAGAGATGCTTACACTGACACCAGGTAAACCAAAGTCTTGAATGCCCTGCAGCATTAGTCCGAACACGTTGGGTCCGTGCCCTTTTGGTGTTGCTGCTTGGTCTGGAGCCTTGTCTCTTGGCACCGTGTTTACACTTGGTGGATCCCTTTCGCCTAGAACTACTCGGGTTCTGCTCACCTGCGTGGCTAACAGAGTGAGCTTGCTCTCAGGGTTCACGCTTGGCATTTTCTGGACGCTTTTGGGAAGTCCTATCCCTCTCGTTGCGCTACTACCCCGATTTGGAGCGAGTGGAGAGCGGTTCATGAAGATTCTGTTCCTGTCGGGTGAATTACTGGGCTGCATGAAGCTACATCCCAGCCTAGGGTCCGCGTACCCCGTCGTGCCCTGGCCACTGCCCGGTTGTAGCACAAGGCCGCCGGTCTTCCCTCCGTGGAAGTACCATGCCCCCTGTCACTATCCCCTGTGACTGGGGTTCCAGCTCCTTCCAGGCCAGACCAACGTCTGGCACCTGGGACGGTTACAGGAGCCCAGCTCCGCAGCGTGACCTTTCCTGTCACTGCTCACTGGCACTTCTCCCCCTACTCCTCTCATACTCCTGACACTTCTGGCCCTCCTTCTACCATCCCTCCAACTGGGAGGCCCTATTTCCCTCAGGCTGCCCAATGGGTGTCTGGTGGGTGTGGTGCAGAGTGTTCCTCGGGATTTGTGTATACCTGTTCTTAGCAACACCAAAGGGACAGGACCCGTAACCAAGGAGGAGCGGGTACCATGCAGAAGGGCAGATTGCACGGCGCCCTTGTGATGACCTGATAGGCCAAGGTGTCACACCTGCACTCCCTGAGGTCCTTATATGAGTTATTTCACCCCGTGCCTATCGATGTCTTTCCCTTAGCTCAGCACTGTTTAGTGCGTAAGGCAGCAGAAATTCTAGTCCGGCTCTAGGTTAAAGACACAGAGAGGATAAGACAGATGGAGGTAAAATATACGGCAATCATACAAAGCACTCAAAATAACAAGAGGTAATAATGGGAAATGGAGCAGAGGGGAAAAACCAATGATGACTAAGGGAGGAAGAACAACACAACTTTCCCACAGCAAATGTTCTCTGAATGGCTTCCTGGTCCTCAGTTCACAATTTCCCTCTATAGGCAAGAAAAGCACAAACTATCAACAGCATCAGTTTATCTGGACTAGCAGAGAAGCCTTTATAGCAGAGCTGATTAGCAATAGAGAACAGCTGACTATTGATTACACACAGAGTTTCAGGAGATCAGAGGATCTATTTGACCCTAGCAGTGCTGAATAAAGGAGAATCTGCACAGCCAGCAGTATTAACCTGAGCAAGTGTGTATGAAGCCCTGTGCTGTGATCTCCTGACACCAGAAATAGGAGGGACTACTCTCCATCATGGTACCCTCGTGACAGGTACTCCCTTTTGAAAACGAAAGGAGCAGAAGTGCGCATGCTCAACCTTTGATCCATTCACAAGTAGCTCTGGATCAGTGGCTGGCCCTGCAGTTTGACCGCAATGATAGGAAAGATATTCCATACCTTTTAAACTCTTCACAACCCCTTTTAATGTGGAAAAAAAAGAACAAAAAGGGGTTTAATCATAGATAAGCATAGGGAAACAATGTATTCACAAGCATTGAAGTGAGAAAACTTAGCCTAACGTGCACAGAACAGGAGATTACTGACCCTGATATGGTACTTCCTTCTGTGCACTGCCTAACAGCGGGGTTCGGTACCCTAAATGTCTCTATAGCGCCCCTTCTCACTGTCGACTTTCCCTACCTGACCCTAGAGTCCCTGCCTGAAAGGAGTGCAAGTGTCTAATATAAAGTTACACAATGATAGAACAATAAATCAATATGGTAGGTGGACAGATAAAGGCACCAGGAGATCTACTTATCTCTATTGATGTCTTGAACCATGCCTGATGCCGCGACACGTTTCTCCCATAAAAAGGGTTGATCAGGAGGCCCGTATAAGGATGTCAATTAATTTGTTATGTCATCATAGATGGCAGCGCAGATAGCTTGTGTGTAGTCTCCTTTTAGCTCAATGGCTGATACAGGAGAAGGTGCCTGTATAGGCAAACAGTATATAATGAAAATCGGTCAAATGATATGGTCCAATGGGCCCAGGTTTTATCAGCAGCCACCCTTATGTCCAAATAGTTTGGCTGAAAAATATTTGGATAAATACCTGGTGTTGTTAGTGCACGGGTTAGCTACAGCGTTCATTTCATCCAGGAATGCATGTCTTCCGGTAGTGTGAGATTCTGTATGTACGTGGCGATAAGTGGTATAAATGCATGAGATTTGTGGTCATCACACCGTGATAGAATGACGTGTCGTGCATGCGCATAGTGCGCTC
This sequence comes from Anomaloglossus baeobatrachus, assembly GCF_048569485.1. Lineage (NCBI taxonomy): Eukaryota > Metazoa > Chordata > Amphibia > Anura > Aromobatidae > Anomaloglossus > Anomaloglossus baeobatrachus. The sequence continues at coordinate 419,756,863 of NC_134355.1, read as the reverse complement.
TCCAACCTGGAGTGCACAATACTGCGCAGTGATGTGCTCCACACTGGGACGCATAGTACCTGCGCAGGGATGCGCCCCAAGCCAGAACACATAGAGACTGCGCAGTTAGATGCTGGTAGACGCAGTCAGAACGTACATGTATACAGTGTACTACATGCTAGTGCATATAAGGTTTCAATAGCGTGTAGGAGGGAATGTATATAAGGAATTATTAGACGCACTCCGTTCTGGCAGGGACTCTAGGGTCAGGTAGGGAAAGTCCACGGTGAGTGGGGGCGCCATAGCAACTTTTAGGGTGCCGACCCCCTCTGTTAGGCAGTGCACAGGAGGAAGTACCCTATCAAGGCAGTAATCTCCTGTTCTGTGCACTTTAAGCTAAGCTTTCTCACTTCACGGTGTTGATTTTGATATTAATATTCCTAATAAAGTATTGTGTTTTTATAAGGGTAGGTGTGGAAAAATTACAAAATTGTCAGTTATTAAATACTTATTTTCCTCACTGTATGTGATGCCCAAATTATAGGCCACATAAACGGCGTAATCCTATTTCATAAACTGATGGAATATTAGTGCTGATGTGAGCTGCATTAACTATTCAGGTGAATGTGTATATGTTTGTTTCAGTTCCCTATACAGTCAGGTGGCCATAAGCAGCACTGTGTAGGAAAAATTTAGATGGCGACATACAGTCCAATCATTCTCAGATCGGTAGGGGCCTCAAAAGTCACATCCTGATTCTTTGTAAGCCAAAACCACTAGTGGGTAAAAAATACAAAAGTGGTGCTCGTGTTTCTGTTATACTTTTCCTCTGATTGTTCCAATCCTGGTTTTGACTTACTATTTTGAGTCACAGATAAGTAGGACGTGATGGCACCTGAACTAGCCGGTTTCATCTTGGGCATTCGTATTTTCCGTACTCACGTTCAGATCTTTAGAAGCTCCTTGCGTCCTTGGAGCGGTTTCTTTCTGAACCTGATGAACGTCTTATAGATGGGACACTCACGATTTGGGTCAATCACCCTTTAACTCTTGTTGTTTTTGTCTGGGGCTGATGTTGGTAAGGGAATAATATCTGTCTTCTTCAATGACACAGGATCCCTGCGGTTTCTGTCATTCGAGCATGCACTCACGTATTTAGAAAGAGATGAAGCTGGGCCACTGGGTTCTCCCGTAGGAAAAGCTTGGGTCATTCTTACGCTCTGCAGTGTCTTTTATAAACTCTCAGAATTACGAGAATCGGGGAAGCGACACTTGATGATCTTTCTTGTATTTTGACCCTAGTGTGGTCAACGTCTCTTGCACAGTATGTGGTAGCTTGGAAACTATGGGGTCTACCCCATGGGCCATGTCCAGGTAGCTGAGGCTAGGTAGGTGGGTGTCTGCCTTTGCCAGCTGGAGCTATAACAGCAGGTCACTGAGTTCTAGGAATTTTGAACTGACCTTGCTTGATATCTTCGGAAAACTCTGTGGTCACTTGAACAGTGCATCCTCTATGGCTTCTGGACTGGATTAAATTTCTATCTAGTCTTTCCCACGCAACCATGACACCAGCCATTGGACTACTGCTATATACGGACCTGGGTCTCTTGACACGCTCTGTGGATTGTGGTCCTAACCACATAATCAGCAGGTCCAGCAGCAGTGATGCTGAGGTCACTAGTTACGGTTCTAAAGGCGCTTTTCCAACCTCTGTAGTTTTGCGGTTGATCGTCAAACCTTGTGAGACCGGTTTTAGTAAGTTCGCGCCAAATCATGTACCTTGCAAAGTTGGACATGTCTGTTCTTTCTGACTTTGGATGCACGATTACGGGCTGGGCAGTGCTGTATATAGGACTAGCAGCGTTTTGGCCTAGAAAAGTGGGGAAGTATGGTGTGGCATAGACATTTAGTCCAGCAACCGGTTTGGTGGGTATAGTCTCTGCTACATGTGAAGGTGGGACTATGCGGTTGTCGAGAGTATGGTGACCCACCGGCATATCGGGTTGCATGTAGGGATTAGTGTGTGAAGTTTTGTGGCGTATTCTGGGGTATGAAGGTAGTTCAAGGTTGTGAGCTGGTGGAGCATTGTATGAATTCAGGGTGCTGAAAAAAGGATCAGCGTCCTGGTGCCTTGGAGAAGTGTCAGCACTGTCAAGAACGTTAGTGGTGGTCAACTGTTCACCGACTTGGCTTAGCACGTAGTCTCTTGTGCGTTTAAGAAGGTCTTCTGCATCCATTTCACACAAATTGATGCTAGCTCTGTGACTTCCACTGATAGCTTGCTCCAGGACATTAATCTCTGCCATGGCTGTTGCATGCTCACATTCCTTATCTAGAGCTTCCATTTCTGCTTTCTTGCGTGCTGCGTCTGCATCCATTTCTGCTCTCTTGTGCGCTGCATCTGCATCCATTTCTGCCTTCTTCTGCGCAAAAAGCGACTTGTATCTTAGTCATTTCGGCTTTGGCACATGCTCTTATAAGCTGCTCACTGGGAGTAGAATTCTTTTGATGAACGTGACGTAGAAGAGTGTTTTGAGTGCTAAGATAATTTGGATGAGGGAGTTGATGCATCTGGTATCCATGCAATTCTAGCCTCAATCTTGGTCTTAATTTCACGTACAGTGCAGTCTCTTTCAGAATTAAGTTGCTGGAAACCTTACAATTCATTTAAAGTCCCTGGCAAATTCAAACTTTGCAAAACAGTGCTGTATTTCTCACACATATATATTGGTATGCTATGCACAATTGTTCAAGGGCTCCCTCTAGTGGTAACTCATGAGAAGCAGGTCTTGATACAGTGTCTATGTGACTCAGCACTTTTTTCCATAGGAGAGACACATAACAAAATAATTCACATTTTTCAGTCTCTAAATTCTCCATACCCTTCCATGTAGACTTGACTGAATGTTTCCCCCTTTCACTGGATGGTGTATGGGGCTCTGAGGCTCTTTCCTGTGATTCTAAGTCTGGTAGGGACAGTATAATCATTCCTTCAGACATGATAAGCTGCAGGCAGGAAGAGTGCAATGATGGGGGGTTATTACATTCCTCACTGTTCAGCAACAGTACATGTACAGAGACTCTGCAGAGAATGATACTTACAGGTGCAGCTGCAGGTTTTGCAGATTCTTATATATGGCTAGTTTCACACTTGCGTTGTGCGGCATCCGTTGCATTGCATTGTGTGACAGATGTAACGGATGCGTTGCATATAGTGGCACAACTGATGCGACGGATCCTGCAAAACAACAGAATTCGTTGTAGCTTTTTTTTCAGCAATTTACTCAACTGAGTATGCGCACTTATGTAAAAACGGATTCCGCCACCATAGGCTTCCATTATAAAAATAACGGACGCTGAATCAAGCACATTGCGTTTTTTAGACGCTCTGGGAAGCGCAGAAAAACGCTACATGCTGTGTTCTTTCCGCCCATCGGATGCAACGCAGCGTCGGCCGGCGGATGCAACGCAGGACCATCAGTCGCAATGCGTCGTCCATACAAGTCTATGGGAAGCAGCGGAATCCGTTATCAGATTCCGCTGTTTTCCAAAGCGGCGGATTGCGACTGAAGGAAAAAAACGCAAGTGTGAAACTAGCCTAAGCTGGGATCTGGCTTCACAGTCTATCTGGAAAATGTCCTTTTTTTCTGGGATTTAAACACAGACCATGCATTGCTGTCTCTGAAAGCAGGTCACTCTGTTTACTATTCTGACTCACGGATACGTAGGATGTGATGGTGCCTGATCTAGACGGTTTCTTCCTGGGCTATTCGTATTTGCCATATTCATGTTCATATCGGTTCCTCAGGTAGTTTAACTCAGCCACAAACTCACTGTAAGACTCCAGGAAAAGATGAATGTTTTAACTGAAATCGTGTATTGATGATAAAAGTAGCAGGTACAAAGAGTGAATCTTCTCAGAGAGCATACAACATGTTACATAAGATGGCTGGTTCAACACATTATATGAAGAAGAAGGGCGGGGAATGCTGACATCACAGAGGTACAGTGAGGAGGAAGGGACAAAATACAAACAAAGTCAAACCTTCTATCTAGGAACAGAAATACAATACACAGCAATGGAAACATTGAATAATTCCCAAGTCGTGGAACATGACACTTAACAATTACTGAGGCAAAATAATGACCAAATACTGAAGGTGTAAACGTGAACATAAACCACTATGCTGACCATGTAAAAAAAAGTTAAAACATGTCAACATATATTTAGTTTTTATTATTACAGCACTAAACAAAAAGTGGAATAAAACATGATCAATAAGTCATATGTAAATTAATATAGTATCCCTCAAAACATCATGTCATCCTGCAAAAAATAAGCCGCAAATTAGCGGTCAGCGATAAATTTAAAAAAGTTACAGTGGTCACAATATAGCGATGTAAAAACTATTTTTTTCTATAAAAGATTTTTTAGTGTGCAAAAGTAATAAAACAAAAACATGTTGTATCGCTGGAATAGTACTGAGTCAAAGAATAAAGCTTCTAACGTATACTGCTTGGAGAAAGGTGTAAAATAAATAAAAAAATTGATGCATTTTTGTTAATTTTGTCTCCCAAAACTTAGACTAGAAAGTGATCAGAAAAAAATATGGTGTCTCTTTTTTCATTAGACTCATGCTGCCCGCGGTTTCATATCATATCACACTCAGCTGAAACTTTGCATTTTTTCATGGCATAACTCAAAACTGTCATAAATGCATTGGTAAAAATAGCATATGTTAATCACATATGTAAATAATGCCACAGCCACAGAAAAAAAGCCTGCTGACTGCACTGAAATATATCTATTCTGCAGCCATTTCTCTCACTTAGGCTGCTTTCACACTACGTTTTTTTAACATGCGTCATGAACGTTTTTTTAACGCAAAAACGGATCCAGTGCAAATGCGTTTTCATTTCAATGCATTTGCAATGGACTCGCATCAACATGCGTTCACATGCGTTTGCGTGCGTTATAGTGAGGATCCAGCGACTTGCAGTTTTTTAACTTCTTTCAAAAATGCTACTTGTAGCGTTTTTGAGCTGCGTCAAAAAACTGCAAATTGCTGGATTCTGACTATACTGCACGCAAACGCATGTGAACGCTGGCATGCTGATAGACAGGATCCTGCTTGCTCTACTGAGCATGCCCAGAAACCAGCCTCGCGTGATCAGTCTCTCCCTCCCCCTCCCTCTCTCTCCCCCGCCTGAGAGCGGCGGACGCTCGTAACCAAGGTAAATATCGGGTAACCGCGGGCTTAGTTACCTGATGTTTACCTTGGTTACGTGTGCAGGGAGCAGGCAGCCCTGCTCCTAGCAGCTGCAGACGCTCGTAACCAAGGTAAATATCGGGTAACCACGGGCTTAGTTACCCGATGTTTACCTTGGTTACGTGTGCAGGGAGCAGGCAGCCCTGCTCCTAGCAGCTGCAGACGCTCGTAACCAAGGTAAATATCGGGTATCCAAGCAAGTTACCCAATGTTTACCTTGGTTACGAGCCTCCGCAGTTGTCAGATCTCGGCTCCCAGTCTTTCACGTTCATGATACATGCACTGTCCATGGGTGACCTGACCGGAACGTGATAGAGTCATATGAAGCTGTCAAGTTCAGGTCAGGAGACTCACGGACAGTTCATGCATCGTGGTCCGGGCTCGGACTGTGACACACGGACCTATGAATGTGGCACACGATGCACCACTGTGAGGTTGCGCTCACACGACCGTAGTTCTCTGATATACAAGATAATTGGTTTGACTATGCAAATGACACTCAGATCAAACTCTGATCAGAGTGTCAGCTTAGTATGATTCGATTCTCTAGAATCGTAGCACAGGTGAGAAAATGGAGAACAAAATTTCACTATCTTCTACATTCTGTGAGTTCATGGAAATCAGATGAGATCCGAGTGCAGTCTGTTGATTTCCACACACCCATAGACTTGTATGGGTGCACGCCATCCAATTGGCTCTGCCAGTCACAGCATGCTGTGCTTTTTTTCCTCATGCCAAATCGGTATGAGAGAAAAAAAAAAGTGCTGGTTGCCACTGCTCCACAGAATAACATTAGTAACAGTGGTAACTGATAATGAATTTGTGGTCCTCCTTAGTAAGCTTCAGCTACTTTTCAAAAACTAGGCTGAGCTGCCCAGGACTGGCATACAAACTACAAACTGTTCTAAAACTTTGTGACACATCCCGAAAAGGAATTATTTGGCATATGGTACATACTGAGGGGAAAAAAACCTCACAATTTGTACTAATACCTTCTATTCGTGGCTTAAAGCCCTGTCACACACAGAGATAAATCTGCGGCAGATCTGTGGTTGCAGTGAAATTGTGGACAATCAGTGCCAGGTTTGTGGCTGTGTACAAATGGAAAAATATGTCCATGATTTCACTGCAACCACAGATCTGCCAAAGATTTATCTCTGTGTGTGACGGGGCCTAAGACACTATAGGAGCCAGCAACAGTGATTGTTCCCCTAAAAAAAAAAAAAACCTCAGCCATTGTCACCGGCACAGATCCACTAGGTCAAGGGTCTCAAACATGGCTGGGTATATGGGCCGCAGACAGAAAAAAAATGAATTTTGGGGGTCTGCATTCTTTGCAGGACAAAGTGACATTTTTAGTGATACCTCTTTTTTTCTAAACACCTTTTGATCATTTTTTGGAACATTTTTGCCATGTTTTTGTATTTTTTCAAATGGCATTAATCTTATAGGTTATAGCACAGCTTTATAGCTTTGGTCGTTATGGAATGTGGAAATAATGTGCAATTTTTTTGTTTACTTTAGTTTATGTAAAACTGCATTTTTCATGCTTTATTTTGATTTTTTTAATTACACCCCCTTAATTGGCCACATTATTATTATAGCGCCATTTATTTCACAGCACTTTACATGTGAAATACAGTTATTTTGTATTACGTTTAGCACCATATAGTACTATTTTTCCAACATCTTGTAGTAATCTCCACATCCTGGTCCCTATTGTGTAGTTATGTGCCCTATCGTGGTCACCATCTTGTAGTAATGTCCCTATTCTGGTCCCCACCTTGTATTAATGTCCCCATTCTGGTCCCCACCGTGTAGTAATGTCCCCATCCTGGTCTCCTTCTTGTACTAATGTATCCATCCTGGTCCTCATCTTGTAGTAATGTATCCATCCTGGTCCCCTTCTTGTAGCAATGTCCCCATCCTGGTCCTCATCTTTTAGTAATGTATCCATCCTGGTCCCCTTCTTGTAGCAATGTCCCCATCCTGGTCCTCATCTTTTAGTAATGTATCCATCCTGGTCCCCTTCTTGTAACAATGTCACCATCCTGGTACTCTTCTTGTAGTAATGTCCCCATTCTGGGCCCCACCTTGTAGTAATGTCCCCATCCTGGTCCCCTTCTTGTAGCAATGTCCCCATCCTGGTTCCCTTCTTGTAGTAATGTATCCATCCTGGTCCCCTTCTTGTAGCAATGTCCCCATCCTGGTCCTCATCTTTTAGTAATGTATCCATCCTGGTCCCCTTCTTGTAGCAATGTCCCCATCCTGGTCCTCATCTTTTAGTAATGTATCCATCCTGGTCCCCTTCTTGTAACAATGTCACCATCCTGGTACTCTTCTTGTAGTAATGTCCCCATTCTGGGCCCCACCTTGTAGTAATGTCCCCATCCTGGTCCCCTTCTTGTAGCAATGTCCCCATCCTGGTTCCCTTCTTGTAGTAATGTATCCATCCTGGTCCCCTTCTTGTAGCAATGTCCCCATCCTGGTCCCCTTCTTGTAGTAATGTATCCATCCTGGTCCCCTTCTTGTAGCAATGTCCCCATCCTGGTCCCCTTCTTGTAGTAATGTATCCATCCTGGTCCCCTTCTTGTAGCAATGTCCCCATCCTGGTCCCCTTCTTGTAGTAATGTATCCATCCTGGTCCCCTTCTTGTAGCAATGTCCCCATCCTGGCCCCCTTCTTGTAGTAATGTATCCATCCTGGTCCCCTTATTGTAGCAATGTCTCCATCCTGGTCCTCATCTTGTAATAATGTATCCATCCTGGTCCCCGTCTTGTAGTAATGTCCCCATTCTGGCCCCTTTCTTGTAGTAATGTCCCCATCTTGGTCCCCTTCTTGTAGCAATATCCCCAGCCTGGTCCCCACCGTGTAGTAATGTCCCCATCCTGGCCCCCTTCTTGTAGTAATGTATCCATCCTGATCCCCTTCTTGTAGCAATGTCTCCATCCTGGTCCTCATCTTGTAATAATGTATCCATCCTGGTCCCCTTCTTGTAGTAATGTCCACATCCTGGTCCTCGTCTTGTAGTAATGTCCCCATTCTGGCCCCTTTCTTGTAGTAATGCCCCCATCTTGTAGCAATATCCCCAGCCTGGTCCTCATCTTGTAGTAATGTATCCATCCTGGTCCCTTTTATAGTAATGCCCCCACCTTCTAGTAATGTTTTCTGGTCCCCTTTTTGTAGTAATGTCCCCATATTGTAGTAATATATCCATCCTGGTCCCCTTCTTGTAGTAATGTATAAATCCTGGTCTCATTCTTGTAGTAATGTCCCCATCTTGGTCCCCTTCTTGTAGCAATATCCCCAGCCTGGTCCTCATCTTGTAGCAATGTATCCATCCTGGTCCCTTTTATAGTAATGCCCCCACCTTGTAGTAATGTTTTCTGGTCCCCTTCTTGTAGTAATTTATCCATTCTGGTCCCCTTTTTGTAGTAATGTCCCCATATTGTAGTAATATATCCATCCTGGTCCCCTTCTTGTAGTAATGTATCAATCCTGGTCTCATTCTTGTAGCAATGCCCCCATCTTGGTCCTCACCTTGTAGTGTAGTCTCCATGCTGGTCCTTATCTTCTAGTAATTTCCCCAGTCTGGTCCCCTTCTTGTAGTAATGTGCCCATCCTCATCCCCACAGTGTAGTAATGTCCCCATGTTGTAGTAATGGTCCCATCCTGATTCCCATATTGTAATAATGTTCCCACCCTAGTCCTCAGCTTGTGATGTCCCGATCCTATAGTACTGTGCTCCTTCTAGTCTCCTAGTAGTAATGTGCCCAGGCTGTATACACAGAGTGGGGGGGCGTGTTGTGGGTCGACACGAGGGAGATAAAATTAGCAACACGGGGTGAGAGAGGAAGACACGGCGAAGAGGACGATTACAGCGCGGAGTTACTTCAGGCTCGTGTCAGATAATGGTACGGTCCTCCCTCCCCTCAAGTCACGTGGTGATGCATCCTATGAGACAGGAAGTGCTGATGAGAACGTGACTTTTGATCACGTGATTTCGTCCAGCGGTGGAGCGCGCGGTGATGTCTGCCGGCTGTCAGAGTGTAACGCGGGATCCGCGCGGTGTAATCTGCAGCCTCCCTGTGAGTGCGCGCCTGTATACGCTGTGTACGAGATGTGTGTGGTCTGTGGAATTAGTCTTTCTGCCCCTTGTTCTCTCTGTCTGTAGTGTACTCTTCTCACTTTGTGTGGGGTCTGCCTGGCCATAGTGGATTCCTGCAGTTTGTCCTGTCTGGCTGTGTTAGGGTGGGCACGGCTCCGGTGTAATTCCATCCTCCTCACACACAGGGCGAGGTCTGGTCAGTGCCGTCAGGCTGGATATATCGGGGTCTTCCCCGTCCATAGTGGATTCCTGCAGATCGGCCTATGTCCTGTTTAGCTGTGTTAGGGTGGGCACGGCTCCGGTGTAATTCCATCCTCCTCACACACAGGGCGAGGTCTGGTTAATGCCATCAGGTTGGATATATTGGGGTCTTCCCCATCCATAGTGGATTCCTGCAGATCGTCCTATGTCCTGTTTAGCTGTGTTAGGGTGGGCACGGCTCCGGTGTAATTCCATCTCCTCACACACAGGGCGAGGTCTGGTCAGTGCCGTCAGGCTGGATATATCGGGGTCTTCCCCGTCCATAGTGGATTCCTGCAGATCGGCCTATGTCCTGTTTAGCTGTGTTAGGGTGGGCACGGCTCCGGTGTAATTCCATCCTCCTCACACACAGGGCGAGGTCTGGTTAATGCCATCAGGTTGGATATATTGGGGTCTTCCCCATCCATAGTGGATTCCTGCAGATCGTCCTATGTCCTGTTTAGCTGTGTTAGGGTGGGCACGGCTCCGGTGTAATTCCATCCTCCTCACACACAGGGCGAGGTCTGGTTAATGCCATCAGGTTGGATATATTGGGGTCTTCCCCATCCATAGTGGATTCCTGCAGATCGTCCTATGTCCTGTTTAGCTGTGTTAGGGTGGGCACGGCTCCGGTGTAATTCCATCCTCCTCACACACAGGCGAGGTCTGGTCAGTGCCGTCAGGCTGGATATATCGGGGTCTTCCCCGTCCATAGTGGATTCCTGCAGATCGTCCTATGTCCTGTTTAGCTGTGTTAGGGTGGGCACGGCGCCGGTGTAATTCTATCCTCCTCACAGGCAGTGTATTGTCAGTGCTGTCAGGCTGGATATATCGGGGTCTGCTTGGCCATAGTGGATTCCTGCAGATCGTCCTATGTCCTGTCTGGCTGTGTTAGGGTGGGCACGGCTCCGGTGTAATTCCATCCTCCTCACACACAGGGCGAGGTCTGGTCATTGCCGTCAGGCTGGATATATCGGGGTCTTCCCGTCCATAGTGGATTCCTGCAGATCGTCCTATGTCCTGTTTAGCTGTGTTAGGGTGGGCACGGCTCCGGTGTAATTCCATCCTCCTCACACACAGGGCGAGGTCTGGTTAATGCCATCAGGTTGGATATATTGGGGTCTTCCCCATCCATAGTGGATTCCTGCAGATCGGCCTATGTCCTGTTTAGCTGTGTTAGGGTGGGCACGGCTCCGGTGTAATTCCATCCTCCTCACACACAGGGCGAGGTCTGGTCAGTGCCGTCAGGCTGGATATATCGGGGTCTTCCCCATCCATAGTGGATTCCTGCAGATCGGCCTATGTCCTGTCTGGCTGTGTTAGGGTGGGCACGTCTCCGGTGTAATTCCATCCTCCTCACACACAGGGCGAGGTCTGGTCAGTGCGTCAGGCTGGATATATTGGGGTCTTCCCCATCCATAGTGGATTCCTGCAGATCGGCCTATGTCCTGTCTGGCTGTGTTAGGGTGGGCACGTCTCCGGTGTAATTCCATCCTCCTCACACACAGGGCGAGGTCTGGTCAGTGCCGTCAGGCTGGATATATTGGGTCTTCCCCATCCATAGTGGATTCCTGCAGATCGGCCTATGTCCTGTCTAGCTGTGTTAGGGTGGGCACGGCTCCGGTGTAATTCCATCCTCCTCACACACAGGGCGAGGTCTGGTCAGTGCCGTCAGGCTGGATATATTGGGATCACAGACTACGATGACAGCATGGTCCAAGCTCTGGATCTGTGTGTGACCGGTCACCTATGTGCAGCCTCAGTTCTGACCTAGTATCAGATGATTTCCTGGAAGTTGCTCTAAGTCCGCTTTTTTATCCCTGCTGTGAGAATAGAGAAGTGAAGCTGTTGCACTCTGTAGAACTTTTCACCCTGTTGTTAGTAATGTCAGCATCTTTCGGATGTCGGCCAAAAAGCTCCTGGTCATGAGTATTTCTTCTCTGGCGACATCTTGTCTGAATGCCCCGATCAGCTGACTTTTGCATTCAGTTAATATTGTTGTGACCCGTTCCTCAACTACTAAATAGCTTGAATGATTACGGAACCCACGCAGCTGTGGCTGGAGTAATAATCCCAAAATCCCAAAATAATCTACCACCTACAGCAATACGTCCAGACGACTTTACAGCTGGACCCTGGGGCTTCCTTCTGAAAGTTAAATCCTCCATCTCACATCAGATGTAAAGATAAGGCGCTTGGATGGAATGAGTTCTCCTCAAGGACAGGAATTATTCCCTTTGTTAAAATATAATGCCCAGTGTTGACCTAAAGTAATTTCCTTACTGATTTATTGAAACCGTCCTTTCTGCCCATAGGAGCCAATCAGATTGCCGCTTTCATTTATTAAAGGTAAGCTGTCATGTAAACAAAATGCTATTAATCTGCAAATATGAGGTTCAACTTTAAGGTAATAGTATTTTTTGACATAAGTTTTCCTATAAACAGCTGTGGTAAAATGACAGCCGCCCTAAGACTGCACAAAGAGGTACCGAGCCCTTGTCATTCTATTGTGCTGTCTGAAGCCTGAGCAGCGGGAATCGGTGCTGGGCTGCGCAATTGCAGCAAGCTATGCTCTACTCTTGTGATGCTTCAGCACAAACCTACTTGGAAAAGTCAACTGGAGACTATGGGGAGACACCTGACTAGTCCAGCACAGCACCCGGCCAACTTCTCACTGCCCATCTCCAGTTTACTGATGTCTTTCTCTATATACACCCACATGGGGAGATCTGTCAGCCACCTGAAGTGTTAAAGGGGTTACCCGGGTTATTTTGCTATTTTTTTAATTGTTTTACTATTGGGCTACATTGGGGCAGGTAAGTAAATAGTAACTACCTACCTACCCTGCTTTCAGCCCCTCTCGACCAGCTCAGAGCGGTAATGTGACCGCTCCAGCCGGGATTTTGCTGCTTCCTGTGAGGTCACGTTGACAGGGGCAGGAGCTTATGCTCGCCTTGTAGACAGGCATCACAACCGACGTCATGTAGCCGCCCTGCTGGGCAGGTACAGTGCGCCGGAGTCCCTCCCTCCCCCCCCCTGCACCTCAACCCCCCCCTGCACCTCCCCACATTTCGTACTCTCGTCACAATCTCCCAGCCACTGCTATGGGGCCCCTGAGCTGGGGGAAGGACCTGTCAGCACCAGCACTGGGCCCCCTGCTCAGGATCACAAGTTCAAATGTATCCGCATCACAGATAGCAATACATTTGAAAGCACTGATGAGAGGCAGCGCTGCGCTGCTTCTCATCACTGTCCCGCTGCCTGTGCTCTTTGACAGTACAGTACAGCGGTGATTTCAATACTGTGCTGATGTAGCCAGAGCACAGACAGCAGGGAAGGGGGTGCAGAGCGATGTGGAGGGGGTGCAGAGCGATGTGGAGGGGGTGCAGAGCGATGTGGAGGGGGGGGAAGGGGGTGCAGAGCGATGTGGAGGGGGGGGGGAAGGGGGTGCAGAGCGATGTGGAGGGGGGGGGAAGGGGGTGCAGAGCGATGTGGAGGGGGGGGGGGAAGGGGGTGCAGAGCGATGTGGAGGGGGGGGGAAGGGGGTGCAGAGCGATGTGGAGGGGGGGGGAAGGGGGTGCAGAGCGATGTGGAGGGGGGGAAGGGGGTGCAGAGCGATGTGGAGGGGGGGAAGGGGGTGCAGAGCGATGTGGAGGGGGGGGAAGGGGGTGCAGAGCGATGTGGAGGGGGGGGGAAGGGGGTGCAGAGCGATGTGGAGGGGGGGGGAAGGGGGTGCAGAGCGATGTGGAGGGGGGGGGAAGGGGGTGCAGAGCGATGTGGAGGGGGGGGGAAGGGGTGGCAGAGCGATGTGGAGGGGGGGGGAAGGGGGTGCAGAGCGATGTGGAGGGGGGGGGAAGGGGGTGCAGAGCGATGTGGAGGGGGGGGGGAAGGGGGTGCAGAGCGATGTGGAGGGGGGGGGAAGGGGGTGCAGAGCGATGTGGAGGGGGGGGGGAAGGGGGTGCAGAGCGATGTGGAGGGGGGGGGGAAGGGGGTGCAGAGCGATGTGGAGGGGGGGGGAAGGGGGTGCAGAGCGATGTGGAGGGGGGGGAAGGGGGTGCAGAGCGATGTGGAGGGGGGGGGGAGGGGGTGCAGAGCGATGTGGAGGGGGGGGGAGGGGGTGCAGAGCGATGTGGAGGGGGTGGCAGAGCGATGTGGAGGGGGTGCAGAGCGATGTGGAGGGGGTGCAGAGCGATGTGGAGGGGGTGCAGAGCGATGTGGAGGGGGTGCAGAGCGATGTGGAGGGGGGGGGAAGGGGTGCAGAGCGATGTGGAGGGGGGGGGAAGGGGGTGCAGAGCGATGTGGAGGGGGGGGAAGGGGGTGCAGAGCGATGTGGAGGGGGGGGGGAAGGGGGTGCAGAGCGATGTGGAGGGGGGGGAGAGGGTGCAGAGCGATGGGGAGGGGTGCAGAGCGATGGGGAGGGGGTGCAGAGCGATGGGAGGGGGTGCAGAGCGATGGGGAGGGGGTGCAGAGCGATGGGGAGGGGGTGCAGAGCGATGGGGAGGGGGTGCAGAGCGATGGGGAGGGGGTGCAGAGCGATGGGGAGGGGGTGCAGAGCGATGGGGAGGGGGTGCAGAGCGATGGGGAGGGGGGGGGAAGGGGGTGCAGAGCGATGGGGAGGGGGGGGAAGGGGGTGCAGAGCGATGGGGAGGGGGGGGAAGGGGGTGCAGAGCGATGGGGAGGGGGGGGAAGGGGGTGCAGAGCGATGGGAGGGGGGGAAGGGGGTGCAGAGCGATGGGGAGGGGGGGGAAGGGGGTGCAGAGCGATGGGGAGGGGGGGGAAGGGGGTGCAGAGCGATGTGGAAGGGGGGAAGGGGTGCAGAGCGATGTGGAGGGGGGGGAAGGGGGTGCAGAGCGATGTGGAGGGGGGGGAGAGGGTGCAGAGCGATGTGGAGGGGGTGCAGAGCGATGTGGAGGGGGTGCAGAGCGATGTGGAGGGGGTGCAGAGCGATGTGGAGGGGGTGCAGAGCGATGTGGAGGGGTGCAGAGCGATGTGGAGGGGGGGGAAGGGGGTGCAGAGCGATGTGGAGGGGGGGGGGAAGGGGGTGCAGAGCGATGTGGAGGGGGGGGAAGGGGGTGCAGAGCGATGTGGAGGGGGGGGGAAGGGGGTGCAGAGCGATGTGGAGGGGGGGGGAGAGGGTGCAGAGCGATGTGGAGGGGGTGCAGAGCGATGTGGAGGGGGGGGGGAAGGGGGTGCAGAGCGATGTGGAGGGGGGGGGGAGAGGGTGCAGAGCGATGTGGAGGGGGTGCAGAGCGATGTGGAGGGGGGGGGGAAGGGGGTGCAGAGCGATGTGGAGGGGGGGGGGAAGGGGGTGCAGAGCGATGTGGAGGGGGGGGGAAGGGGGTGCAGAGCGATGTGGAGGGGGGGGGGGAAGGGGGTGCAGAGCGATGTGGAGGGGGGGGGGAAGGGGGTGCAGAGCGATGTGGAGGGGGGGGGGAAGGGGGTGCAGAGCGATGTGGAGGGGGGGGGGAAGGGGGTGCAGAGCGATGTGGAGGGGGGGGGAAGGGGGTGCAGAGCGATGTGGAGGGGGGGGGGAAGGGGGTGCAGAGCGATGTGGAGGGGGGGGGGAAGGGGGTGCAGAGCGATGTGGAGGGGGGGGGGAAGGGGGTGCAGAGCGATGTGGAGGGGGGGGGGAAGGGGGTGCAGAGCGATGTGGAGGGGGGGGGGAAGGGGGTGCAGAGCGATGTGGAGGGGGGGGGGAAGGGGGTGCAGAGCGATGTGGAGGGGGGGGGAAGGGGGTGAAGAGCGATGTGAGGGGGGGGAAGGGGGTGAAGAGCGATGTGGAGGGGGGGGGGAAGGGGTGCAGAGCGATGTGGAGGGGGGGGGGAAGGGGGTGCAGAGCGATGTGGAGGGGGGGGGAAGGGGGTGAAGAGCGATGTGGAGGGGGGGGGAAGGGGGTGAAGAGCGATGTGGAGGGGGGGGGGAAGGGGGTGCAGAGCGATGTGGAGGGGGGGGGAAGGGGGTGCAGAGCGATGTGGAGGGGGGGGGGAAGGGGGTGCAGAGCGATGTGGAGGGGGGGGGAAGGGGTGCAGAGCGATGTGGAGGGGGGGGGAAGGGGGTGCAGAGCGATGTGGAGGGGGGGGAAGGGGTGCAGAGCGATGTGGAGGGGGGGGGGAAGGGGGTGCAGAGCGATGTGGAGGGGGGGGGGAAGGGGGTGCAGAGCGATGTGGAGGGGGGGGGAGGGGGTGCAGAGCGATGTGGAGGGGGGGTGCAGAGCGATGTGGAGGGGGGGGGGAAGGGGGTGCAGAGCGATGTGGAGGGGGGGGGGAAGGGGGTGCAGAGCGATGTGGAGGGGGGGGAAGGGGGTGCAGAGCGATGTGGAGGGGGGGGGGAGAGGGTGCAGAGCGATGTGGAGGGGGTGCAGAGCGATGTGGAAGGGGTGCAGAGCGATGTGGAGGGGGGGGGAAGGGGGTGCAGAGCGATGTGGAGGGGGGGGGAAGGGGGTGCAGAGCGATGTGGAGGGGGGGGGAAGGGGGTGGCAGAGCGATGTGGAGGGGGGGGAGAGGGTGCAGAGCGATGTGG